>NW_027533089.1:4957545-5076669 GCF_008692635.1 Crocuta crocuta | reverse complement strand
AAAGCCACTCTCCTCCTCCTCCTCCTCCTCCTCCTCCTCCTCCTCCTCCTCTCTCCTCCCTCCTCCCTCCTCCTTCTTTCTCCTTCTTCTCCTTTCTTTCTTCCTTCTTCTTCATAGTTTATTTATTTTTGAGTCAGAGAGAGACAGAGCATGAGCTGGGGAGGAGTAGAGAGAGAGGGAGACAGAGAATCTGAAACAGGCTCCAGGCTCAGAGCTAGCTGTCAGCACAGATCCCGACGTGGGGCTCGAACCCACGAACCATGAGATCATTACCTGAGCCGAAGTTGGATGCTTAAGCCACTGAGCCACCCAGGTGCCCCAAAGCCACTCTTCTTAAAGCCAGCTAAGTCCTAGCTCAACTAGATTTTGCTAGTGAAAGTCTCTTCTAGTTTTTTTCTCTTTTCAAGCATGTAGCGAAGTGGCCAAGTTGTCTGAATCTCTTAGTTTCCCTTGAACTATCACTTTACTTCCTCAAGTCTGCCATTTTAAAATGAAGTGGGGTTTAAGTGAGTTACTTTTATTGACAAATACTATGTCATAGAGTATAATGCTTGCTTTATATTGCATCTGCACGTGTAAAAATCCAAGGAAATAGGTATTATTTTTCCCATTTGCAGCTGAGGGAAATGAGGCTTAGTGAGAACTGATTTGGGGCTCAAACCCACACCGGAATTTTCTCTAAGAGTTGCTTCCTTCATCCCGTCTCATTATCCCAATTCCTCAAACATTCATTTTACCTCTGCCACTTTTTGAGAAAATACAGAAATCAGATATTTTTAGGGTATGTATTATTGGAAACAGTTCAGTTCAGCATTAGATTTGATTCTCAGAACAAAATACACTTGAATGTAGAATTGCAATTTTAAAAGAATAAGAAAGCATGTTCATCTCACTGGCGTTTTCGGGTTTTCCCGTCTCAACAATCCTATAATGTTGGTATTATTATCTGTTTTATAGGGAAGTGAGGTTTGGGAGGGTTACATAAGCCCAGGGTGACATGTATACAAGTGATGGCACTTAAGATGATGAAAACAAGTACTAGTTCAGTTAATTTCTTTTAATGTAAGTGTTAGCCCAAATACCCCTCCAAATTGATTGTGGAAGAAAATCTTACTATGCAGATTTTTATAAACATAATGATTAAGATTGAAGAAGAAAATGTTAAATAAAAATCAAATAGGAAATGTGCATATGACTTTCATTTAAAAAAACGGAAAATGAATATCTTTTTAGTGTTTCAAATGAAATGGAATTTTAAAAGGTAACAATCTTATAACCGTATGTGTTAACTTATCATGCTCCTAAAATCTCATGTTTTTTCCTTTACCCTTAAAATATTATTTCTGGGAAACACACACACACACACACACACACACACACACATACATCACACAACAAAGAAGAAACCGATTTTAATTTAAAATAAAATAAAAATATCAAATGTGCCCTTGATTTGGTGAAAAATGAAATAATGTTTTACAAACTCTTCTTTTAAGATTTGAAAAACATAGAGGCTGAGTATGAATGTTGCTTTAAGAAAGGTACTCATATTACAAAAATAGAACTTGTGCCTGTGATGTTATAGTTGCCATGGTTACTACAAATTTGTTACTTAATAGCAGAGCAAATAGATTCATAAACATGCTAATTATATCTGATACATTTTTCAGACTGTTTTATATGAATATGCATATAGTTTGCATAAAAATGAATGCCCCCATCCAGTAATTTTGCAAGTTTGGGAAGGCTTTGCTGTGTGTAAGTTTGGGAAGATTTCTCTATGATGTAGTGTATGACCATCTTGACATAGGTAAAAAAAGAAAAGAAAATTTTCAGGCAAATGATTTTATGATTCATGGGGCACGGAATTATTGTTTTTAAGGTAAATGATATTCTAAATGCTGAATACTTTACAGTCAGGCCTTAGAACGGTTAATACTTTGAATTTGTAATAAAGCTTTTTATTTTAAAAAAAATTCTGTCATTCCACATAAAGAAATACTAAGAAAGAGGCAGGTATAACAAAGGAATCAATATAGTCTTGAGTCTTTAATGTGAATCAGCAGGCTGTAAAATTTACATATGAAGATGAACGAAGATTTTACAACTACGATATTTTCCTTTCTATAGCTTAAGTATTTGATAATGTTGAGTGCTCAATGAACATTGCAAAAACTCAAGGGCCCTGCTCTATCTTTCCTAAAAGACAAAACCATCAATATAATGAGAAGGGAGGAAAAGTCCTCTGCAGTTACAAAATCACAAGGAGAGGGTAAAGTTGGCCCAGATTACCCATTGAGCAAGCACTGATATAACTGAAAATAGATGTAGGAAAGAGGCTGTGACCCTTCCTGAGAAAGAGGATTTGCTTGGGAGATTTGTAACTTTAGTCAGGGCCTAGTACAGCTCTCTGATGAAAGAGTGGGAATGTATGTGTCTCCAGAGAGTTACACCAGGAGGGGGGGACTGCCCTAATCTTGTGATCGAAGATGTTACCATTCTTATAGCTCCATTTAAAACAATGCCCCACTTTCTCATGTATTGACACAGACTTTTCTTTTTTGATGAAGCTCTAGGAAAAAGTACTACCTACGTGCTCAGAAATCAAGTGGTATTTAGCAACATGCATAATATGAACAATCAGCCACTTATTTGTTTATGCTACCTTTTTCCTTTCACAACAAAAGCACAAAGAAGTTGGTTGCTGTATTTCAGATGTTTGAGCATGTCAGGGATATTGACTGAAAAATATGCTCTGCAGCTCACTGTCACCTAGTGATTGATATCAGCTGTAACAAGATAAAATGTTATGGCATCATAATTCTGTTTGATGCAAGGTAATCTTTGATCTTTTACTATCAACGGAAGATTATAATATATACTTAGTGTGATAAATAATACCCTTTCACTGTGTCAGAGAAAGAGCAAGTTAAATTGGTAATGGTTCCAATAGCTAGCATTTTATTTGCAGTTTTTAAGATCAAACACCTTGTAAACAATAGAAGGACTAGATTCCCAAAAAGTAGTATTGTTAAATTATTCCTATTTAAATTTGTTAATAATTAATCATTAATTGTTTCCTGTTTTGCATTGAACTAAAGGTATATTTTAAAAACTGGTAAATGCATAGCCTTGTGGTAAATTTTTATTGGAGGACATCATGGTACTGAGATGCCAGTTAGAGGTATTAATTTGCCAAAGGGATGCAAATTTAAAAAATCAGGAATTGAAGATTTAGTATGTGAAATACTCTAAAAAAGTATGAAAAATGGTCTTTCCTTTCCTTTGAAATATAAGGTCTAAACTCCATAGCACATAACAAATGCTTGATAGATGCTAAATCCTAAAATTGTTATTTTTATCATTATTAATTACAGTTCTTAGCATATACTGGAATCCTATAATTTACCTTGCATGTCCCTTGTCTGCCTTGAAAAATTCTTCTCATCTTTCAAGGTACAGCTCCTGTGGTACCACTTTGAGGGGCTGTTCCATTGTGTCTTTCTCTGCCCCTCGGGAAATAGACTTGTTCTTTCTCTGTGTTCTCTTAGCATCGTGGCCATATTTACTGTTTTTCATTGCCTTGAGATAGCTTGCTGCTTGTGTGATACCCCATTTGAATATGAGCTCCCTGGGCCAGGGATCAGATCTTGATCATCTTTGCCCTCCATGTGTGCTCCGTGTTCAATAAATGTTTATTGGTTGAGTTACTTTACTCAGCACATGAAGTCCATATGGTACAAAAAGTATAAAGGGCAGAAAAAGGAAAATGAGAAAAAGAATAACAATTGGCAAACAAAAATTGTCATAAGAAAGAAAACACAAAGTCTACCCAAAACCTAATAGCTTTATGGACATACAGCGGACTTTCAGGCATTGCATTGGTTTGAGAATTGTCTAGGCCCTTCACTTTTCCTTTCCTTTATATATTGGCAGTAGGCCATTTGTAATAACCTTTCAAATCCTCTGATTTGATCCTCACAATATCCTTGTGAAATAGGTCAGGTATCATCATTGTTTTTTTTATAGAGCAGGAAACTGCAGCTCAGAGAGGTTAATTGTTTGTCCAGGGTCACACAGGTAAGAGACAGATTGTAAACTCAACTTTGGATATGTGGCTCCAGATAAAGGGCACTTTCACTGATGCCATAACCTTTCCTGAAACTAATTACAAATGTTTTGTATGAGAAATGTTTACATTAAAAAAATGTTATTAACATTTAGCCATCTATAAAATAAGTAGATTCAGTGATTTCTGCGATTGAATTGAATTTTGGATAACCCACAAAATGTCATTCATTTTTAGTTCTTGCTACCTAGAATGATATGAGCACATTAGGAAATTGGAACTGTGAAAACTTGGTATGGCATTTTCAGTCTAATATTTCTGTATTTCCATAGATTCCTCTAGTTAGCAATTTATTGCCATGGCTAAGAATTGTTAAATTATTTTTGCTTTGAAGTAGGGAAAATTTTTAAAGGTTCTATACATTCCATCTTTAGTCTAACTTTTCTACATACAAGCCAGTGCTGTTCACCTGATCATATTGCTTTTGTTCATTTTGTAAAGGGAAACTATCTCAAAAACTTTTTCAGAACCCTTGTTCTCAGAGAGGTAATAGATTCTGTCTTTTGCAGGTAAGAATCTGGGCTTTCTAGTTGGTTACGAGCAATATTCTGAGATCAGAACTTCACTTAATTTGGATTTACAGTTGCTGTCAGCTACAGTAATGTAGAAGAATAAACTTTATAGCTGAGATGACTTAAAAGATTGTCCAATGAAATCTCTGTTTGCTCAAGAGGAAATTGTGGTCTGAAGAGGTTGAAGTCCACCCAGTTTCCTGTGGGTAATCTATGGTGCAACCAGGACTTGAACCTAGATTACCATCTTTCTTTTCAGTATTCTTTTCTCTAAAATATGCTGACTTGTTTTTGGTGTATAAGTCAGTTATTTAATGCTGTGTAACAAATCACTTCGTATGGTGGTGGCTTGGGGAAGCTGCTGCAGGGCTATACTAGTGATTTTATCACAGTGATCAATTTGCATACCACTAAGGAACAGCTTCTTTATCAAAATGTATAAAGACTACTTTACAACTGTTTGCCTGGTCACTAAGTTACCAAGCAACTGAGATCTGTATCTATATAACAGTAACATAAGTAAAATGTATGGTTGTTCAACTGAGGTCCACGGAAAGCCAGGCTATGTCAAAACCTGTTAGCTTCTATTGTCCTGGTTTAGCATCCATAATTTGTTTTATGTATTCTATTTCTGCTGGAGCATGTGTGAAGCTCCATGTTTCAGAGAAATGATAGGACCATGGCAGCTAGTGAAGAACAGCGTGTCAGCTGTACAACACCTCCTCAGTACTTCCGGAGAGCACATCTCCTTCTCACAGAGTTGACCATATTCTGATATCTAACAATCCCTTATTGTTGCCATAACTTTATGTTTTGTTTTGTTTTGTTTTCGGAACTGACTTCTCCTGGAGGCGCTTCTTTAGAAACAACGTGCAGAGAAGTCCAAAATAGCTGCATAGATATCTGGCTTTGTTAAACTCCAGCCTACATCTCTACTTTCATTTGTGAAAGCCATGAAATCCTAGCTAAAGAAGATACCTTTGCTTCCTTTCATCCTCAGTGTCTGCTTTACCCGACGGGAGTAAAATGCCACAGTGGTGTGGGAAAATCCATGGTCCTTCTACCTTGTCTCTAAAATTGGTTTTCTTTTAATAAACTTCAAACCAATAAAATTTGGGGTACTTTATATTTGAGTAAACATAATCATATGTAGTTCCAGCTAACTGGACCCCACCGTTGCAGTTTCTAATAATATATATCGTTTTTATTAATCTTCTGAAGAACTTTGTTGAGAGTTAATAAAACATGTCACTTTTTTTGTCAGAAAAACAAAAACAAAGCTAAAAACCTGCATAGCTTAAAATAATTATTTTATTTGCTCCTGTTTCTCTTGATCAGAAGTTTTAGCTGGGCAGGGAGGGGTGCCTGGGTGGCTCAGTTGTTGTTTTCCACTCTTGATTTTTTCTGAGGTCATGATCTCACTGTTTGTGAGATAGAGCTCTGTGTCAATGTGGAGCCTGCTTGGCATTCTCTCTCCTTTCTCTCCCTGTCCCTTTCCCCACTTATGCATGCTCTCTCTCAAAATAAATAAACATTTTTTTTAAAAAACGGAAATTTTAGCTGGGATTAGCTGGGTCTGAATTCTGTGGGTCTGATTTGAGGTCACTCCTATGAACAGTAAGGTGGAGGCTTAATGGACTAAAGAGGTGGTCTTATACCTGGTGTTGCTGACAGGGCTCTTTCTCTCTCTCTCTCTCTCTCTCTCTCTCTCTCTCTCTCTCTCTTTCTCTCTCTTTGTCATCTCTATTTGTAAAGAAGGCTGGCTCAGGCTTCTTCAGTGTCATTTGGTTTCCAAGGAAATGACAATGGAAGCTGCGAGTTCTCTTGAGACATAGACTTGGAACTTCCCTAACATAATGCCCACCAAATTTTATTGGTCAAGGTGAGTCGCAAAGCCCACCCTAATATAAGCAAATAGAGAAAATGACTGTACTTTTCTGCTTCAAGAAACATTGCAAAGTCATATTTCAAAGAGGTGTGCACACTGAGATAACAAGCATTGATGTCTCCCCCACTTTTTTGCAACCTGTATTTGTGGATATGCCAAAAGTTCTTGCATCTGTATTTTGTATGAAATAATACTTTATGGTATATAGAATCTAGTTTCTCTTTACTGCAAGTAAATCCTATGGTTACATACCACAGAGACAACCCTTTCTTTCTGACTCAAAATGGTAATGATATCGATATTTTAGAGTATTTTTTTCCTTTATTACAAGTCAATGGGATAGGTTGACAATTTTATAAATATATATTTCTCATTTCTTTGAGGAAGAGGTTGAGGGCAAAATTGGTTCTCTAGTGAGTGTCTGTGTTTTGGTTTCTGTTAAATGATGATCTATAATTGATCTGTGTGCCAACTAGAACTGCCTCAGACTGTTTTCAGCTATTTTGTTCTCAATTCAATATGTAGCATTATTCACAAAGAGCATTACCGGCCTTTTCCCAGATAACCAATCACAAACTAAAGCAAACTAAAGAGAAAAAGACTGTTTTTAATGCAATGTTTAGAAAAAAGGAAGTGACTAAATTATGTGTGTGTGTGTGTGTGTGTGTGTGTGTTGGGTGGTGGGGGGGGGGTGGTCTGGAGAATCATCTCCGTAACTATGGCTGTTTTTTAATAGGCCCAATCTTCTAAGCATTCCCTTGTTACCTAATCTTACACTGTTAGAGATGCCAGAGTAGACAGCAATGGTTAATGGTTAACGTAAGTGGTTAGGGAAAAATAGTTAAACTTAATAGATTTAGGTGCTTGATAGACACACATGTTATTTATCCTTATAACAGTTCTTTTAAATAGCACTGTATGTCCACTTTGCAAATAAGGAAACTGAAGGTTTAGGTTAGTAATTTATCCAAACTAATACAGAAGAATAAAAGAGAAGTAGGATAAGATACAGAAAAGCTTGACTTCAGACTCTTTTCCTTTCCTCTTATTATATGCAGTCTTTTGATTTGGGGATATTAACATTATTATCCTTAATTTTGGGGTGTCATAAATAAAAGGTCATAAGTAAGTGGACACAGTAAGCTGCAGTTGTTAAATAAACACAATGACAGGACACATTGTAACTGGTAATTGTTTTACTAGAAAGATTTGTCTAAAGAAGCCATGAAAATATCCTGTCCTTCCTTTCATGGTGGATACAATTTGGCTGATTTATTTCAGCATATTGGAGTAACTTCTGGGAGGAATGTGGTAATGCACATTAATGGATTATAATTTTGTTATAGTAAATTTTTGATTTGGTCTAAAAAGTGTTAATTTAGAAGGACTAGATTACATGGTGAAGAAACAAACTAAACTCAGTAAGAATAAAATCCAAGATGTTTATATTTTCACATTATTGTCTCTGAGATCGTAATTGGTCTTAAAACCAATAAAAAAGTATTTTGGCATATTCTAATTATTTGATTCACAGTAATAAAGATGATAAGAAGCTTGAGCAGGTAGTGTCACTGTTTCCTCTCTTTTATAGATGAAATAACTGAGGCACGAAAATTTAAGTATCTTTTCCAGTTTCACTTAGGTACGCAGTGGTAGAACCAGGATTTGAATCAAGTCAATCTGAGCAGCAAAAAAGACTGAAATAAGAAAACTCAGCCTGACTTTGGAGCATAAAATACATGAAGTGTAGAAATTTGGGGAATGGAAGACTCATTATAAATGATGTGTCATTAAAGAAAATTTTCCATACCCTATTCTTTTTCCTAACCTTTATCTTTTCACCTCATTCACTCAGTAACATCATGGGCCCTCTCCTTTCTTCTTCTTCATTCCTTCCTCTAACTTCCTGTAATTTCTATTGCCCA
This sequence comes from Crocuta crocuta, assembly GCF_008692635.1. Lineage (NCBI taxonomy): Eukaryota > Metazoa > Chordata > Mammalia > Carnivora > Hyaenidae > Crocuta > Crocuta crocuta. Next base: position 5,068,215 of record NW_027533089.1, on the reverse strand, counting down.
TGCCTGCCATTCAACTTATTTTCTCTGGTCAACCCAAGCTTCAACCAATTTCTAATCAAATCCTATACTTCATTCCCCTGTTGTAGTGTTATTTCTCCAACAGCGAATGAACTCATCTATGCACTTTCTCAAGCAGAGAGAAAACCACACAACTGGGCAGATTCATAGTCACCAATCTGAATTGGACTCTCAACATTTTTGAGAAAAATAGTCTTTCTTTTGTTCACACCAATTCCCTTATTCACACCAACTCTTTCAAATGTCTTCTACCTGCTTCAGGTCTTTCTTCTAATTTTTCTATACTTAAAATTTACTCTAAAAATTCTAATTTTATCTCAAGTTCTAATTCATCCAAAATGTTAAACTATCATTATAATAACAGTGTTGAAATATGGAACATTCATTTATTTTAATGGACTCCAGAATAAAAATTAGAGGCAGTGTAGCATAGCTAATTGCAAAGGAGTCAGGCTTAGAACAGTTTCCTGATTGCTAAAAATTATCTCCATTTCCCTATTAACTAAAAAAGTATTGTGTGCATGAGCGCATACACACACACACAAGTACATATATATTTGACCTTTTGTTATCTTTTTGTGAGTGGGTAATATATTTACTCAGTTAGAAATAAAAATCACTACCATTTCCTCACCCACCCCTTTCCCTCCTACCCACTCTAGCTGGGCACACATTCAGTGTACTTTATGCAAATATATATGAATAAAAACAAATATTTTAATCCCTCTGTTTTTACAAAAGGTAACATTTTGTATGTATACATACATGTATGTTTGTGTGTATATATATTTATACGTGTACATGTGAATGATACACATATATGTGGTATTTTTGGAGAGAAAGAGGGCTCTCTTGGGAGATACATATATGTATACATATACATGTGTGTGTGTTTTGCACATTGAGTTTTTCACTTAACATGCTTTGGAGTTCTTTCCATGTCTATACAGAGACCATCAACCTTTCTGTTTCTTCATTTGCTTATGTAGTAGCTGTATAGCATGCTGTTGTATATATGTACCATAGTTTGTTTCACTATTCTCCGTTTAAGGACTCTTAGTTTGCATCCAACTTTTGGCTCTTACAAGCAATGCTGCAATGATATCCTAGTATATATGCCATTTTCTTTATGTGAAAGGCTATCTGAGTTTGTTTCCAAGTGAGTTAAAGAGTAAAAGCATTAGTGACTTTGATGGATATTACCAGATTACCCTCCATAGGGCATGTACTACTTTATATTTCCCCCAGAAGTTTCTGAGAGTGCTTCTTTTCCCATAGCTTTGACCACAGAGTATATTATCACATTTTTGCATTTTTGTGAGTGTAAGTAAGGAGCGATAGGTTAATTTTCATATATTTAAGAATTTGTATTCTGCTTACTGAGAACTGTCTATTCACATCCTTTGCCTAATTTCTTATTGTATTGCTGATCCTTTTCTTCTCCATATCTTGTAGCTATTTATTTATTAAGGGAATTAGCCTTTTGTTTCTGACACCAGCTGACACGACCCCATCCCCCCATTTTATCCTTTGTATTTGCAATTGTTTCTGGTGCTTTTTTTTTAATGAAGTATAACTCACCAACTTTTATTCTTGGGTTCTGGATATTTTAGTTAGAATTAGAGAGAATTTACTCCTCCAAACTTAGAAAGAAATTTGTCTATATTTTCTTCTAATATTTTTATGATTTTTACTTTTACATTTATATCTTTGGTCCAAATGCAGTTTATCTGATAAGGATCAACATTTGTGTTTGATGCTTACCCATTTGTGATAGTATCATTTCTTAAAAATTTCATCTTTTGGGGCACCTGGGCTCAGTTGGTTAAGCATGTTACTTTGGCTCAGGTTATGATATCAGGGTTCAGGAGTTCAAGCCCACATTGGGCTCTCTGTTGTNCCACTCGCTTGTGTGCTCTCTCAAAAATAAACATTAAAATAAAATTTTCATCTTTATATCACTGACTTGAGATACTATCTTATAATAAATTGGCATTTATAATATAATAAATTGCCATTACCATTTGGATCTTTTTTTTTTTTTACTTTTGTTGTCGTTGTTGTTCTTGTTGGTTGATTTGTTGTGTGTTTATATTTGTGCCAGTGCTTTACTGTTTTAATTTTGTTAGAGTTGTGTTATCCAGTGGGGTATCTGCTGACCACATGTGCTATTGAACACATGAAATGTGTCTAGTATGAAATAAGATGTGCTATAATTGAAAAATAGACACTGGATTTTATTTTTTTAAATTTTTTGAATGTTAATTTTTGAGAGAGAGACAGAGAGAGAGAAAGAGAGAAAGAGAAAGAGAAAGAGTGTGAGAGAGAGGGAGACTCAGAATCCCCAAAGCAGGCTTCAGGCTCTGAGCTGTCAGCACAGAGCCCCATGCGGGGTTCCAACTCTGGAACTGTGAGATCATAGCCTGAGCTGAAGTCAGACATTTAACCAAATGAGCCACTCAGGCATCCCTTGACATTGGATTTTAAAGAGTTAGTATAACTAAATAATTTGAAACATTGCCTTAATAATTTTATATTAATTATACATTGAAATGATAATATTTTGAATATTATCATGGCTTATATAAAATATTTTTAAAAATTAATTTTACCTTCTTTTAACTTTTTAAATTATGGATACTAAATGTTTTTCAATTATATATGTGGCTTTCATTATATATCTATTAGCACTAATTTTGAGTATGTTTAGGTAAACTGAGTTTAATGTAGCAAAAGACAGTTAAGTTGAGCCTTAGGAAATACTAAAAATGCTTGTTTGTGTGAGAAATCTGCTTTGCTTATACAGAAGTAGAAATTTTCCTGTCATGCTCTCATTTCCCTTCATATCTTCTGCATATTGCTTTCTGGAATGCCATTATGTATGCATTTTATGTTATATATTCATATATCATATGTTCCATATTATATGTGTATGTATATATGTGCTTAAACTCCAATTATCTCCTACTCAGTTATGACTCAGATATCCCCTTATCTCTTCTGCTGGGCTCACTGTTCTAGCTATAGCTCAATAACTTTTTTTTTTACCCCTTTTCTCCAAGTCAGTTCTAAGCTCCTTGAGGACAAGAACATTGCCTGAGTCACACATGTGAACCCAGTGCCTGGGACAACCCATGCAATACAGTAAACACTCTAATCTTTGTAGAATGAATCAGTGATAAGAAGCTATGAGATTGGGTGAGTTCTCCAAAAGAGGAAATGCTAAGGAGAAAGGGATAAATTTTAGGAGGCATCTGCCAGTGGATGAAGCTAGAGAAAGAAGGGCAATGAAAGTGGTGTTCAGTGAGAACTCCAAAGGGCAGGAAGATATCCAGTATTATTAGTGTCATAAAAGAAAGTGAAGTGTGGTTGAAGATATAAGGAATGAGCAAGAGACGTTTAGTTCTGAATGGAAGCTCAATGATGAGAAACCATAAGAATGGTTATATTCTCCAAAGAAGCAAGTAAAGAAACGAAGAGGTGTGGTAAGCCTAGTGTACCACTTTTGTGAACATGACAATTCTGCTGTCTTGCCCAGTGTTATATATGTTAATGAATAGATACGATGCTGCATAAACTTGCTAGCCTTCTTCCTTCAAGCATTCCTGTGAAAATTTGAGAGAGGGAATGTATTCATAGATTAAAAGAGTTAGAAAAGCCAAGTGAAGTTACTTTTGCTTTCCTTTTAAAAAAAAAAATGTTTATTTGTTTTTGAGAGAGTAAAAGAGGATAAACAGGGGAAGGCAGAAAGAGAAGTAGACATAGAATCCAAAGTGGGTTCCAGGCTCTGAGCTGTCGGCACAGAGCCCAGTGAAGGGCTCAAACTCATGACTTGAGGCAAAATCGGACGCTTAACCAACTGAGCCAACCAGGCAACCCTACGTTTGCTTTCTAAATGAGGAAGATTCATGCATATTTGTTGATACAAGAAAAGGAGCCCATGGAGATGGAGAGATAGAAGATGTAAGAGAAGGAAGGGGTGAAGGTATTCTCAAGATCCCATAACAGGTGAGAAGGGAGAATATTGTGAGCTCCGGTAGAGATGATGGCACTTGAAATGTAGAAAAACATGGTTTTCTCTGGGACCTCATTTATATATTGGATGTTTCATGGAGCAGTGGTGCTCAGCTAGTCTTTACAATAGTTATTACTTAAGATTTTTTTTTTACATTTTATCCTTAATATTGTTTTCCACTACTATTTGAGACACAAAATAAGGAAGGAAGTTAGGCTTGACAGTATTTGGCCATAATCAATTTTTTGTCTAGGGTTATTGTGTTTGTTTCACATGTGTGTCTTTTAAAAACTAAGTTCTGGATAAGTAGCATTATGCTCCATTTTATTGGATTCATTTGGGAACATATAAGCATACTGATTCCAAACTTGGTTAAATATTTGAGTATTTTGATTCCCTACCAAAGATTAATAACTCTGAAAAACATTTGCTGATTGGATTAAAAGTCTCTGTAGTTTATCTCTCTATTTCATAGAGTACAGAGCGAGATAGCACATTTGTCTGACAAATATATATTTATGTCAGATAATATCAGTTTTGTTATCACCATCTGCACTCTGCTATATTTTAACAACAATATGAACAGAGATATACATGTAAAATTGTGGATTTACAGCAGATATCATCATTAATTTCCACATAACTAGAAGTTTTTTTTGTTAGTTTAGAAAACTTTAGCATGTTAAGTTAAAAGTGACTGAAGCTCTATTTTATGTTTTTGGAAATATTATATTTTATAGAGGATTCTATTAAAGGATGAAGAAATGATGCCAAATTAAAGATAGTTTAAATGATAACATGAAGGCAAAAAAAATAATCTGTTTTTGACCTAAAAAGACATTATTGCATAATATGGTTGTTGGAAGATTTTTATAGTGTGTGATCTACAATTTAAGGTTAATTGTCAGATAACACCAAGGCAATATCTATTGCATGTTTTCTATACCAATGTGTGTAATGGAGTGGTATGGTGATGTTTACATTATGATTTCAGCATTTAAAAAAAAAAGGTTATCACAAGATTATTGTTATTCAGAATGTTTTCCAAATACAAATATATTTATACCAGTCTTAAAGCAGTGATTTTGCTATTCTCTCTTAATGCATTTCTAGAAGTTCTATGAACAAATGTATGATCACTAAAATGAAAAGAAATTTACTCATAATCTTTCTAGCCAAAAATGTAACTATTTTAATTTCTAAATCATTTGTAATCATAATCTAGATGCAAATTTTACCAGTTTATTAGAGCGATTTCCTATGTTGCCACAAATCTTTATGATGCTCATTTTAATTGATCCATAATACTCAATCAAGTTAATATTTTATTTATTTATTTGTTTAAACACCCCCTTGTTATTGAACAATTAGATTGCTAATGGTTGTTCTCATTATAGGTATTTGGAAATACACTTTTTTTTTTTTTAAATTAATGTTTATTTATTTTTGAAAGAGAGAAACAGAGCACTAGCTGAGGAGGGGCAGAGAGAGGGAGACACAGAACCAGAAGCAGGCTCCAGGCTCTGAGCTGTCAGCACAGAGCCCACCACGGAGCTCAATTCACAAACCATGAGATCATGGCCTGAGCTGAAGTCGGATGCTTAACCAAATGAGCCACCCAGATGCCCTGGGAATACACTTCTTTTTAACAGTCATTCTTTTCTCTTTCTTTTAGCTTTGGATTCACTAGTATTAGGTTTAAACTTAGTTACTTTTAGTTACTGAGTTTTGGCAAATTACGTAACTTTAGTAAGTATCAGTGTCCTCATCTATAGGAAGTGGTCAGTGTTTATTACCTTTCAGGTTTGTGTGGAAACTGAATTGCAAAAGTATTACATTCATTCTATATGTATTTAATGGACACATATTTTGTGACAGGTACTGTTCCAAATTCTACTTATACTATGTTGGAGAAAACAAAATCTACTGCGTTATCATGTTGCTTACATAAGGGAAACATACAATAAGATATCTATGTATAAAAATGGCACATACTAAGGAGAAACGTAAAATGGTATAAAGGAGATTCAGAGTGCCAGGGTGAGAGTAAGACAGCATTGTAACTGGTGTCTCAGTCTCAGATAAGATAATATTTGAGAAGAGAACTGCAGAAAGTGATAGAGCATGTCATCTGACCATCACGATGAGTGGACTAGGGGTGAAGGAGAATATTGAAGCAGGAGAAAACAGCAAGTGGAAAGGTCCTGAGGTTGTTGAACAGAAAAAAAGGCTGATGAGGCAGAAACAAGTAAGTGAGAAGGAGTAGGAGATATTGTTGGAGATAAAGGAAGACGGGGGGGGGGGTTTGCCCATAGTTTAGAGCCTTTGTAAGTCATTAAAAGGATTTGATTCTTCTCTGAGTGAGATGAGAATTATTGTAGGGATTTGATCAGAGAGGAGCCACAACTTGATTAATTTTAGAAGAAGAGCACCTGGGTCGCTCTGTTGGTTGAGCACCTGACTCTTGATTTCGGCTTAGATCATGATCTCACTGTTTGCGAGATTGAGCCCCGTGTCAGTCTCCATGCTGACCATGGAACTTACTTGCAATTCTTTCTCTTGCCCTCTCTCTGTGCATACTCTGCTCACACTCTTTCAAAAAAAGAAAAAGATTCATTTTGCTTCTGTGTTGAGAATATATTCTAGGCTGGTAGTTGTAGAAGCGGGGAGATCATTCAGGAGACTAATGTAAAAACCAGGCCAGAAATGGTAGTAGCTTAAAATAAAGTCATACAAAGAAGTAAATAGAAGTGTTTGGATTCTGGACTTACTGAAAAAAAAAAAAAAAAAAAAAAAAAAACCACATGTTTTTTAAAGGAAGAAGGTGGAACTACTGTTTAACTTCACACTTTAAGGATGTTTTAAAAAAAATACTAGATAATCATTACAAGACTAGAAATGTACTATGTGATTTCTATAGAGGGAAANATTAAAAAAAAAAAAAAAAAAAAAAAAAAAAAAGACCAGCATGATTTGATGACAGTTTGCAATATATTTGTGAGAGAGAGGTGTTGCAGATGATCTCAATAGTTTTCCCTAAGCAACTGAAAGATGGCTTGGTCACTTCATAGTATGTGGAGAGTTTGGGTGTGGAAAGACAATCAGCAATTCATTCTGGACACTTTATATTTGAAATATGTATTAGATACTCTACTGAGGTATTCAGATACTGGTGTCCTTAAGCCTGAGTGCTCACTAGAAATTGATGAGGTGAGGGAGGAAAATAATTCTGAAGACTGAGCTGTGGGGCATGCCAACATTTAGAAGTTGGGCTGTAGAAAGAAATGATCAAAGGACAGAATCATTAGCCAGTGACTGAGAAGAACCAAGAAAGAATTTTCTTCCAAAAGTCTAGTGAAAAATGTTTTTCAAAAAAATTTTTCCGGGGCACCTGGGTGGCTCAGTCGATTAAGTGTCCGGCTTCGGCTCAGGTCATGATCTCATGTTTGTGGGTTCAAGCCCCGCATCAGGCTCTGTGCTGACAGCTCAGAGCCTGGAGCCTGCTTCAGATTCTGTGTCTCCCTCGCTCTCTGCCTCTGCCCCCTTGTGCTCTGTCTCTCTGTCTCTCAAAAATAAACGTTAAAAAACGGAAAAAAATTTTTTTCAACGTTTATTTTTGAGAGAGAGAGAGAGCGTGAGCACGAGTGAACATGAGTGGGGGAGGGGCAGAGAGAGAGGGAGATACAGTCCAAAGCAGGCTCCAGGCTCTGAGCTGTCAGCACAGACCCTGATGTGGGGCTCAAACTCATGAACTATGAGATCATGATCTGAGCCAAAGTCAGACGCTTAACCAACTGAGCCACCCGGGTGCCTCAGATGTTTTTCAATAAGTATGGAGTGAGGTGTTCTGGGTGGCTCAGTCAGTTAAGCGTTGGACTCTTAATTTCAGCTTAGGTCATGGTCTCATGATTCATTAGATCTAGCCCTCCATTGGGCTCTGCACTCACAGGGTAGAGCCTGCTTGGGGTTCTCTTTCTCCCTCTCTGCCCCCTCATACTCACATGCAGTTGTGTGCTCTCAGTATAAATAAACATTAAAAATGTAAAAAAAAAAATAAAAGGATGGACCAACTTATAATAAGAGCAATGCCAAATATAACTACTATTTCTCATCCCCTATATGGGATGGCAACTTGGTAATATCTCTAAAAATTACAGATATATTTTTATTTCAACCTAGTACTCACATTTCCAGGAACTTATAGTATTATTTAACACACTAATGTGGAATCATGTATGAATAACTAATATGTAATAATGCATGTATAATGAATATTCAATGAAATATTTTTATGTAACAGCAAAAGATCCATCTATAAGAGGCTAGTATTGTAAACTGTAGCGGCTCCACATAAAGCGATATTGCATGTTCTAGAGGAGAATGAGGATGTTCTCTGTGTTACCAATATGAAAAGATTATAGGTTATACTATTAAGTGAATACACATGGGATGCTACCTTCTCTATAATAAAGGGAAGAGGTAATATAATCCACAGCTGTTATGTATAAACATTGGAAATATAAAAAAAGTAGTCAAAGTGTTAATAGTGGATAGATATGGAATGAAATGGATAGGAATAGGAGTGTTAGTGAGTGTTTTAAATATATACTTAGGGGCGACTGGATGGCTTGGTCAGCTAAGTGTCTTACTCTTGATTTTGGCTCAGGTCATGGTCTTGTGGTTCTTCAGTTCAGGCCCTGCATCTTCATCTTCAGTTCAGTGCAGAGCCTGCTTGGGATTCTTTCCCCCTCTCTCTCAGGCCCCCCCCCTGCATGCTCTCTCTCTCTCTCAAACTTAAGAAAAAATACATACTTAGGGATCATTTTGATATTTGCATCACATTTAAAAAAACATGGAGGAGAGAGAAAGATCAATGGGTTCAAATGCTGTATATAAACTGCTAAGATGAGCTCTGAAATTGACCCATCAGATTTGGTAAAGGGGACATTTCAATAAAGGCAATGACTTTTAGAAGTTGTGCTGAAAAGGGGAAGAAGAGATATGGAAAGGCAATTAGAATGGGATGTAAGAAAAGGATATAATTAGGTTTGTATTGTGATGAGAATAAACGATTAAAAAGGAAAATATTGGGATGCCTCTGTGGCTCAGTCAGTTAAGTGTTTGACTCTCGATTTTGGCTCAGGTCATGGTCTCGCGGTTTGGTTCCTGAGTTCATTCCCTGCATCAGGCTTCTCATTGAAAGTGAAGAGCCTGCTTGGGATTCTCTCTCCCTCTCTCTGTCTCTGCTCCTCCCCCACTGACTCATGTGTACTCTTTCTCTCTCTCAAAATGAATAAATATTTTTTTAAGAATGGAAAATATTGGTGATGCAGAGGAGACAGAGGGACAGAGAGAGAGAGAGAGAGAGAATTGTGGATTGCTGGTGTGAGTAAAAGACCTAGCAGTGATTGGATTCCGTTTGAATTCCCATTTTCTTGCTTAAGGCCAATGCCAAACTACACTCAACAGAAATGTTTAACATCTTCCTTTATGCCCTTACATTTATGTCCCTTTAAACTATTTTTTTAAATTTTGTGACTGAAGAACAAAAATATTAGATCAGAAATTTTAGTGATCTATACCAGTTGTCTTTCTTTCTTAAGTTTATTTATTTTGAGAGAGAGAGAGAGAGCAGGAGGAGGGGCAGTGAGAGAGGGAGAGAGAATCCCCAGCAGGCTCTGCACTGCCAGCACAGAGCCTGATGCAGGGCACGGACCCATGAACTGAGAGATCATGACCTGAGCCGAAACCAAGAGTCTGACACTTAACTGACTGAGCCACCCAGGTGCACCAAGATCTATACCAGTTGTCTTATCCGAATACCTAATCAAATCCTCAAAACCATCCTGTGAACTTTATATATATTCCCATTTCACAGATGAGGAAACTGATCAGGTTAACTTGCTCATGATTTACAGTGTATAATAGCATATTCTAGATTCAAGCATCAGCTCTTTCTGAATCTAGAACATTTATTTTTTGTTTTTCTGTGTTGTAATGATTTCTTTGGGTATTCTGAAAAGTCTTCAAAGAACTGGCAGGTTATTTTAAGCACTAATAATTTTTCTTCTGTTTATTTATTTAAAAAATATTTAGTGAGTACCCATCTTGCATTAGACACTGATCTAGGTATGGAAATAAAAGAATGAATGAAATGGATATGACTTTTGGCTTCGTGATTCCTAGGGTCTTTTTTTTTTATTTTCAATTTTTTATTTGAGTATAATTGACACACAATGTTATATTAGTTTCAGGCACAACATAGTTACCTGACAATTTTATATGTTATGCTATGCTCACAAGTGTAGCTACCATATGTCACTATACAACACTATTACAGTATCATTGACTGTATTACTTACACTGTGCCTTTTATTCCCATGACTTATTCATTCCATAACTGGGAACCTGTATCTCCCACTCCCCCTTATCCATTTCTCCCATTCTCTCACCCCTTTCCCCTCCCCTCTGGCAACCATCTCTGTATTTTTCCCTCTATATGTTTTTCCCTCTGTATATTTCCCCTCTGTATATTTTTTCCTCTGTATATTTCCCCTCCCCTCTGGCAACCATTTCTATGAATTTATAGGTCTGATTCTGCTTTTTTGTTTATTCTTTTGTTTTATTGTTTAGATTCCATGTATGAGTGAAGTCATATGGTATTTGTATTTCTCAGTCTAAATTATTTCACTTAGTATAATACCCTCTAGGTCCATTCATGTTGTTGCAAATGGTATGATCTCATCCTTTTTTATGGCTGCATAATATTCCTCTGTGTGTATATGTGTGTGTGTGTGTGTGTGTACCACACCTTCTTTATACTGCAGTCTTTTGAAGGAGAGAGGTTTAGCAAATCATTGTGATTATAAGAAGTGTTACAGTAGGCAAAGTGCTGTCCACAAATAGCAACAAAGTTCTGTGCTGAGGGAATGAGCTCTGAGTTATTAATAGATTAGGATAAACTATTCAGTTTTTATCCACATAAATTATTTGGTGAAAGTAATTATAAATAGTAATGTTATTATTGAAAATCTGTGAAAGATCACAGAATAAAAATATCTTTTAAGTATCATATATTAGAGATAAAAATATCAATATTTCATGATACTAAGTATGTAGTAAAATCATAGTGTACCTTTTTATTAATTTATTCTTTATATTCTTAAATTCAATCACAGTATTCACTGTCTCCATTCACACAATGCCTAAAATGCCTGCCTGCCTGCTCTTTGCCTTATAAACACTTTATTCACCTGTTGAGACTAACCTCAAATTTCATCTCTTCGGATGGCCTCCCTGACTTCTCCAAGTGAAGTTAATCACTTCTGCTTCTCTCCTCCCATTGTTTATTTCTGTGGTCTCCTTTAGTGATTTACTCTTAAAATAGCTAACTTTATTCAAAAATGGGTATTCCTGGGAAAGCAGGTTTCAGTCATCTTAGTATTACTGCCCAGAGCCTGGTTTATCCTTGCTGTTTAAAAACTATGTATTTAACAAGTCTTTTGGGGTGCAGTATGATGGAGGTGAACATTGGAGATTAAAAAGTGGGCTCCAAGGGCTGCTAATTTGAACCTGTTTTATGGTGGCTATTGGTGAGGAAGAAAAGATGCAGATAATGCAAATGAGCTGGGAGGGAAAGGGCAATCCAAGTCGGACAGATTTTGAAAGAACTGCATTTTATATATATTCAAGCATTCATTTCTAAAGGGCGCTGCTTCAAGAGTGTTTCATTGGAGTGTGGTTTTAATAAAGTCTAGAGCCATTTGCTTGTCCTCAAGATGTTCCTTGTAACTCTAAGGCTATATCTAAATTAAAGCTAATGACCAAACAGAGATTTTTCCCTCTTCTGTTAATGTCTAGCAGGAAAGAACCATTAGCAAATTTATGAATTAGAGTCTGTTTATAAGTTATTGAGAAGAATCATCATGAATTCCCTTAAGCAATTCCCTGTGTCTTAAAAAGTAGGTATAACTGATAAGTTCAGAAAGCAGGACTCATGGGATATAATCAAAAACAACTTTATTTTGTCTCCCACTATTCTAATAAAATTTATTCTGTGGGGAGAACTTCCTCCTCTGACCCTGAATAAAATCTCTTGCAGTCCAAAGATTTTTTTATTCACTCTTAGGTAATAAAAAGCCTTGCAGCCACTTTAAGTCACAAACACAGTCTCCACTGAATAATCAGAAATGCCCAGGGCCTCATGTAATAATCAAAACCTCCAGGTTCATTCACAGTTAGCGATACTCCTTGTCCTCACAAGGGCTGGTTGTAGAACAGCATTTTGAATTCTCTCTTTCTTACCTCCTCCTCTCTTTCTAGTTGTTATATTTGATGCTCCAGAGTCTAAATTCTGGAAGGGAGGGTAGGAAAGAGGCCAAGGAGGTCTTATTTGGCTGATACTGCAGTAAGGTGGCATTGGGGGTTTAAATCTCATTCTTCCTCTTGTGGGCTGTCACAGAAGCCCACTAGAGCTTCTTATGTCACTTCTTAGAGTGTTTTGTTTCTCAAATTTCTGAAGGTGAAACCCACAGGGTTTTAAAAATTAGGCAGTGGGAGATTGGGGAGTTGGGATTAGGTCAGTAAATTTAATGGCTAAAGCACTTAGTCAAGATTTGTAAATTGAGGGGGCCCTGAACTGAAATACAATATAGATAGAGTATAAAAATTGCATTTTATCTCAGTTTTAGCTTTTTGGTGTAAATTTTCTGGATTAAGTCCATATAACAAGAGTTCTTTTGTTTCTTCCACAGCTATTTTGCTTATTTAAACAAGTCAGACTGTGCCAAAGGTTGGGCCCAATGAGAGAAAGGGACAAAAAAGGAACTTGCATTGTGTCTCCCAGCAGTCACAGTATCTGAAAAGGAGACTGGTGAACTTGTTTGAGCTACACTGTAGGTTGTGAGTCAGGGCTGGTGTCTTTCAGCTGCTTTTCCCAGCTTGGGCAATAGGTAATTTGGTCTGCAAAACAATTGCAAAGGCAGTTTTGAATAATCCATACTAATAAAGTACCTGAAATTACTATATATTCAATGCTAGGTAAAACAACCCGTCACTACCATTAGGAGCAAGTGAGTATAGCTAAACCGGAGCCTTTTCCACATAAATACTAATGCGAAACCTTGGGAGGAAGAATGGCCTGACAAACTCAATATACGTTTCACAGTAGTAGAATAAGGCTACAGGGTTGAAAGGGGCGGTGAGGGGGACACCAGTATGCAAAATAATCAGACGCTAATTGGACTTTCCAAAGGAGTAGAGTTGGGAACCCTCTGGTTGTTTAAGAGCAATGAATTCTGAGTCGTTAAAGCTGCACATTGAAGATCCTCCACACACTTAAAGAGGTCATGGTGCCTTTTAACACAACTACTGCAGGAATACTGCTAAAAACATTGCACAGATAGTAATCTTGAAGCCTCAGATAGGAGCCAGAGTCGGTTTTGCATTGCTGTCTGCAGAAAGAAAAATCTCATTTGTGAAAATAACCACTCTGTTTTCATATTGCCAGACATCTGCTCTTGGCTAAGAACAACATGAAAGGGAGTTTGCTTTCTGGTAGAGTTCTGTCCTTCTGCAAAGGAAAATCTTCTTTTGAAATAATCGAACATCTCGACAGAGCGGCCTATGTTCATATCTGCAAATTAATCTAATTAAGGCCTCGTACTTGGGTTAAAATTGTCACTTAACTCTTGTGGACACCTAATGGCATTCCTGTCCTTTCACTTCAGATCATGGTCAGCAACTACAAATAAACAATGCAAGGTATTTAGGGATACAAAAATTCAACGTGATATAAGAAAGTAGGGAAGTTCACATTCAGTGAGCACCTGCGGTTTGTGTAAATCATGCAGGGCACTCTCCCATATGTACCTTTGCAACAGTTTTTTAAAGATGAGGAACTTGAACACAGAGAAGTTAGATAATTTGCCTCATATTTTGGCCTGTATATTGGAAATCCAGGATTTAAACCTAGAACTTTTAACCCCTAAAATTCAGGGCCTTCCCTCTACATCATACTGGTTCCCTAAAGGGACTTCCAGACTGCAAGAAAGGCAAGACTTATTGACCAAAAAAATACCGTGAAATACTGAGCACCACCTATGTTGAGGTGTGGGTAGGGGAGTGGCCAGGGGCAAACCAGCCTTCGAGAAATTTCATCAGATGGATCCTCCCTTGAGCACATCTGCCAAGTACACTTTGTGTTTCAATGTTTTTTCCTCAGTGACACTGCAATTTCTTTCAGGCCAGAACTGTTGACCTTAATCTTGTTTCCCCATATAGTGCCTAGCAAAGTACTGGTAACAAAGGGAAGGGTTGTGTTAACATGTGCAGTCTTTCTTTGAAGGCAACAAAGATATCCAAGTAGAATTCTACTATGTCATAAATGTGAGCTACTTAACTATATTTCACAGGCATTGCATTTTGGTGTTTTAAAATTCACAAGCATGTCATGTTGTATGTTTGACTATGAATTGTAGATATTCTTACAAACCAGGTATTTATCTAAGAGGCCCCTCCTATATTTAATTAGTAAAGGGCCAGAAACCTATTTTCTTTGGAATTATTTTCTATGTTCTGGTCAATGTCAAGATGCTGTGGCTGCCTAATAAATAATAGGTCATACTAATCAGTTCCCCAAAGGTCCATTGTGATTTCACAGCATACCCCACACATCAACAACCTGAGTGCTATTGACACTCTGGCTCTGAAGAAGGTAAATACACTTAAGGCTGGCCTATGAAATAAGTCTAAGTATTCATTTGGGAATGCTAATCATATTTGGAGACTGACCTTAAAGTATTCTCAGTGTTGCATTTTTATTTTAAAAAATCTATAGAATTTTATTAAAAGTTAGAAAAATTGAAACTCCCAAGTAAACAAGAGGAGGATATTAAGTGGCCCGTCTTCTGATATCAACTGTAGAATTTTACTACAGAAAAAAAAAAGCTAGTACAAACCCAGCATTGTGTCCAGTTCCCTTCCTCTTTGACGAACAACAAACATTTGACATATTAGGAGTATCTTAGAACCAAGTCAGGATTTAAATGGAGCTACCAAGCCTATTTTTATAAACTTGATGCAGATATGCTGGACAAGAGGCACTGGCCTGCAAGTCAGGTAACAGCCCCAGACCTGGTCTGCATGATCTCAAGGAAGTCTCTTAGCCTTTTATTTGTTTCAGTGACCTCATCTGGAAAATAGGGGAAATAATATGTCCCTCTGCATATGTGGGGATGTGATGAATATACAACAAGATAACTCACGTGTACTAGCAGCGAGAAACATAATTTAGCACTATAAACTAGGTACTGTTATTATTATTATCCAGCAATAAAACTGTTAAAATGAAGATCTAATTTGATGTATCTAAAAGAGCTAAGCAATAAAATACCTTCTCAGCCAGATCAAGGCAATGCCTTTTATTGATGACAGCAAAATACACAAGCATGAATTGGCTTAACTACTAACTCTTCCCTACTGTTTCTCAGGGAACATTCCCTTTTACCCTTCTTCCCCCCAACAAAAATTACGCTGTAGAAATCTGTTACTGTGGCATTTAACCATCAGACACTTACTTTACCATTTCGCTATTTTCCTTTTTATTGTCCCTGGTGGTAAATTCACTAGAAATGGAAGTCCTGGTAACATGCAGGTTGGACCTTTGGATATCCAGCAGCAATAATTGCCTAACTGCTTGAATGTCAGTGGTTGGTGTTCAAAAGGACTCCACTAACTGAGATTTACAAGCTGCCCCCTTTGATATTCCATTAAGAATATTGTAGAGGGAAAGTGTGCTTTTAAAAATTGTTAGGAAAAACTGTGGGTTAGGTTTCTAGAGCTCTACCACATACAGCTCTAGGCTCAACAAGAAACCTAGGTGTAGGAAAGTGGATGGGAGCTCTGATAATGAAGATCAGTGTTCAGGATGTAGTTCCTCCACTTACTTATTGAAATGACTTTAATTTTAAGCAACTTATTGAATTATTGAGAGTCTCTGTTTCCTCATCTGTATAAAAAGCATGGCAGTGCATTCACTGATTTAAGTACTGTGCAGTGAACACTTGGTATGTGACAGATATATGCTAGGTTCTGAGGAGCCACTCATGATCAAGACATGGCCTTGTGGAGTTTGCAGATGGTGGGGAAGACAGAGAATGAAAAAATAAAGAAAATAGTAAGCCCCTCCTCACAAGATTTAGTATGGAATCAAAGTGGAAGGGCTAAAAGACTGTTATGTCATTATGAGATTAAAATAATAAAGTGAAAATAAACAGAAAAGAGAGTGGAAGGCATATGTTTAGATACCTGATAACAATGATAGTTACTAGTGCATTCAACAACAATAATAGCTGTCATTATTGAACGATTACTATGTGCTGCATACCCTGAAAGTAATTTACATATATTACAGACATTTTACCCACTTTACACACCCACAAGGCAATTATCATTGTCTCTTTTTCCAGAGGAGAAAATGGAAGGTCCAATAGGTTAAATGACTTTCTCAAGTCCTGTAGCTTGTGAGTGAGGGAGTTAGAAATCTGATCCCAGTTTTTTTAAATCCTGAACATTCATGCTATTAACTGCTATACTATACCACCATAACAACAAAAAAAAAAAAATCTAAATTTTATGGAAATATTACCTAAATACTTGTTTGGCTCCATACCATACATGTATCAAGAGGCTTCTGCAATTCAGGAATTATGACCCATGAAGACATTCATACTGTACTCTAAATGTCTGATTCTCTTTTGAGGTTTCCAACTTCCACAGCAGAAAGTTCCTAACTAATATATTTCCTTGACAAATAAAATAAAGAAAATGTGTTGTTCTACCTGGAAATCTTTAAATTATCTCTTTAGACTTTCAGCACACAATTTACAAGTGACAGGCAACATATTTCATTATCTTTATGTTTGAAATAACTTTCAAAGAGAGTGGAGAGGGGCGTTTGACATTATTGTAATCAATTCTGTCAGAAATATTATTGGATTTACTTGATTTTGTGAACACAATCATTTTTCATTGTTATTCTGAATTTTCTCAGATGTTTTACAGGAGGCTAACATAAATAGTAAAATATGCTTCAGTAAGACATCTGTTGAAAAAATAATGAGGAGGTGCTCTTCTGAGCAGAGGCACTGTGTAAGCTGTGATGATTTCTTTTTATAGTAAAAAGGCAAATTTCTAAGTGTCCTCTGGCTAACAAAAACTGCACTCTTCCTCTGTTAGAAAGGCAGCATGCCCTCCCAGAGCCTGAACAGCAGCTGGATTTGCCTGAGTTCAGGAGGAAAACATAGCCTAGAGAGGCACTAAAAAGGTTTCACCTGTGCAGTCTGTGAGGCAGTCCAAGCCTTGACAAGTTTATGAATCAGTCTATTGGCACTGATCCAAACAGACTTGCACAAATTAAGTGCTTTATGGGGCTGAAAACCTTTGTGTGAAGGTTCACTTTTCTGCTTGGTTACCATTTATATAGTAGGCCTTTCACGTTGAGAGTTAAGGCTGAGGAAGGGACAGAGCCAAGTGTCCATGTGGCTGGTGGCCCTGGATGACTTATGTCCAACAGTCTTGGAATATCATGAGGAAAAGTTCACCTGTGTCTCCTTTAACGTAGATGAGGCTAAACTGCTCTGATCCCTGGGCACAATTTAAGACTGGAGCAGGGATATGCTTTTTAAGTGAAAAACCTGAAATTTCAAAATTTTCACTGGATGTCCTTAGTTGACCCTTAACTGCTTATAAGTCTTATTATTTATTGTTGTCTTATTTAGCATCCTAAAGAAGAGATTTCATTGGTTTTATATATAGTGTCTGAGAGACTGTCTGGCAGAGGACTTTGACATAAATCAAAGAAGGCATTCATATCCTTATTTTAAATATGAGGGATCCAGATATCTGGGAACCTAATGAAATTACATAATGATTCCTGACTATGATTCCTGGCTGTTATGTGTAAAGCACTTAGAATCTAGGTACCTTAATGGCAGTACCCAAATCCTTCATTTGGAAATATTTGCTGCAGATCTATAGTAGAGATGAGAGCCTTGATTTTGTTTTTTTCTAGCTGTACTGCCCCATGAGCTCATTTCTGAGTCCTTTGGTTGGCAGTACTGTGGGTGATTGGTGTGTGTCTAATGTGATTGTGTATTTGTATAAAATGGGAAATAACCCTCAGATGTCTTTAGGAGAGATTTTAAATGACATTTTTTTCCTTGCTAAACATGTAAAAGAAGGGTGGTTTATTTACTTCTATCCCTCATCTATTTTTTTCAGTATGAAAGTAATAATTTTGACATTTCAGGCATATTTTTTGAGGTTATGAGAGTAGGGCACCAAAAATAGGGCGATATCTTTCCTATTTTTGTATTCCATGGGCCTAGCAAAGCAGCAATACAAGATCACTGAATGTTTAAAAGTTTGAATCTTTGAATTCTTCTGAAGAAGAGCAGTTTGATTCTTTAATTTTTTTTTAAATGTTTATTCATTTTTGAGAGACAGAGACACAGTGTGAGTGCGGGAGGGGCAGAGAGAGGGAGGCACAAAGCCTGATGTGGGGCTTGAACCCACAAACCATGAGATCATGATCTGAGCCGAAGTCAGATGCTCAACTGACTGAGCCACTCAGGCTCCCCAAGGAGCAGTTTGATTCTTTTCAGGTATACCTCACTCCCCAAATTTAGCCCACATAAACTAAAATTACCTGGGAAAGTTTCTGAAAAGATTTATTTTGATGAATAGCTAAATGTCCTTTAGAGTTAGTGTATCAGGTATTGGGATATAAATGAGTACTTCCAAACCACTTGAAAAGCATTTTTTCTATGACTTGTACTCTAGGACTAGCTAAGAAATCCTTAACTACAGAATTTCATATCATTCCATGTTAGGAATGTTGTGAGAACAAAGCAGTCAGATCCTGCCCTCAACAGGTTGGTAGGCTAACTGAGGAAGATAAGATTTAAGTTACTTGAACTGCCTGGAGAATGTGCCAGTAATAAGGAGTAGTGTCTAGGACCAAATAAGGCTGCAGGTAATAAAGCTTTAATATAAAATTTTGTAACCCAACAGTGAAGGAAAAGAAATGTGAAGGTGGAGCAGGGAAGTCTTCCTAGAAGAAGTGGCATGTGAGCTAGACCTTTAAAGATCTAGCTTAACAAGGGCAGGGAAGGTTAGATCTATAATGCACAGAGAGCTAGGAGAATGGAACCAAATGTGCACAAGCATGAGGCCTTCTGGGAGATAACAAGCACCAGTTGGAAGTCCAGTGTGATTGAAAAATAATTTGCTCACCAAAGATAATCCAGCCTTGGTTTTGTTGCCTGATCTTTCACAAATTTGCATCCAAATTGATGAAGTTAGAATGTATGTGGTCTCTAGCTTGTTGTAAATTTCCATCTCTGTGTTTGTCAGGCATCGTTTTCTCATGAACTCCCTTAGAAATCAAGGGAAATAATACGCTGTGCAGAGGAAAGAGAATCTGGTCCCTGTGCATCCCTGCTGTGGTGCAGCATGGTCTGATGACCAAGGGCACAGGATCCTATTTCTAGGATTAGTCAGAAAGGATTGAGCACATGTCTGTAGACTTTTGCCTCAATATTATATTTTAGATGGTTCAGTCAGAGCTGTTACATTTGGCAGCATTCCTTGTTAGCATTTGATAAACAATTATTGCCAAATGTTAGCAAGGAAACCTGCCAAATGTTACAGCTCAGATTTAACTGCTGAAAAAAAAATGCAGTTCAAAAAAGCCTTTTGCTACAGAGCCATCGCCTGGTGTGCCTGTTCTGAAGCTGCAGGGGACCCCAGTTGGGACAAATTGTGATTCTAAAGGTACAGGGCCTTTTGCCAGCAGTTCTGGGTTCCCCTCTGAAGTTATGAATTAGTTGACACCTGTTGGTTTTCAAAGCAATAAGTTTGGGGGAATTTATTTCTGGTGAACATGTTGCTCCAGGGCTTGTAGTCACACTTGATATTTGACACATCCTCTTTCATGACACTTTATGCCAATAGGCAGAATGGTAGGTCATCAGATCACACAGTCTCTTCTTGCTTATATGTTGGTGGATTGTCCATTTTTTTTCAGGCTTCAGTGTTCTTTAATAGCTACGGTGGGGTTATTCCTATGTTCCGTTTTCCATAGGAAACATTTCCCCATCTTTTCTTTCTTATTTTCTATCCTTGGTTTAGTAAAAAGAAAAAAAAATACCATCTTAAAATTATCTACCCCCCCCTTCCTTTTTGGGTAGTAAATCCCAGTAAATCCAGAGAACATGATGCACCTTGGTTTTTACTTGTTGGCTACAATGTCAGAGGAGTTCAAGATATCTGGTTAGGAATAAGAGAGGGGCGCCTGGGTGGCTTAGTCGGTTAAGCGTCCGACTTTCGCTCAGGTCATGATCTCGCCGTTTGTGGGTTTGAGCCCCATGTCGGGCTGTGTGCTGACAGCTACCTCAGAGCCTGGAGGCTGCTTCAGATTCTGTGTCTCCCTCTCTCTCTGACCCTCCCCTGCTCACGCTGTCTCTCTCTCTCTCTCTCTCCTAGGAATAAATAAGAATATTAAAAAAAAAAGGAATAAGAGAATGTGGATGGCTGGGTCATAGCATAGTTAGGCATCTTTACAGCCCATTCAACAGCTGTCACAGTGGGACTGGCTAAGATTAACTTCAAATTTGAGAGTTTTTATCTTTATTTAACGGCTTTGTTCTTGTTCTCCTTGCCCTATACAGTTTTGCCAGAGGCTTGTGTTAGGATAGGTGATTTTATTTAGTAACTAAATTGCTGGATAACCCAAAGGTGGGAGCATATTCAAGGTGCATAAAGGTAAAAATGTTAAAATTGGGAGTGAAGGACACATTTACTTAATAGGAATTGATAGAAAAATTTGCCTTTATGTTCAAAACCACATAGTGCAAATACAAGTCACAGTTGTATTTCCTCTACAGGATCTAATCCCTCTTCCAGTTTTGAGATAGTTTGATTACAACCAGCAGCTCAAAATGTCCAATACTTGCATTCTTGCGACAGTGTTCTCAAGCAGCTCAAAAGTTGGTATGTGACCATGT
Source organism: Crocuta crocuta (assembly GCF_008692635.1). Taxonomy (NCBI): domain Eukaryota; kingdom Metazoa; phylum Chordata; class Mammalia; order Carnivora; family Hyaenidae; genus Crocuta; species Crocuta crocuta. The sequence goes on along the minus strand of NW_027533089.1, from coordinate 5,047,116 downwards.
TTTGGCCAATCAGATGTTCTAGTCCAGGACTTTGAATCTGAAGTTAGCGACCCAGGAAGGAAGGATAGTGAACGACTCATCCTGTAGGAGATAGCCATACCTGGGCAAAGAACATCAGTGGTTTCAGTAAATCCATTCAGTTCAGTGACTATGACAGAATATGCTTCTTGTAATGTGTACTAATATTAATTACGTGCTGAATTTATCTCCTAATTATTTATTGAACCTTTTCAGCCTCCCCATCACTGAGACCATTTTTCAGTTTATATATTTATAATCTCCTTCCCAGACTACAAAGCCCTCCTACCTTATATCTTCAGATCTATTCTTTACATAACCTATAACTTATTAAGTGATCCATAAAAGATGAGAAAAAAGTCAGAATTTTTCAGTCCAGAGTAAAGAAATGATATAGTAAGAAGGTGTTAATTAGTGTTATAAGATCCAAAGTAACATGGGAGGGGATGAAGAGCCTTATCTAGAGTAAAAGCCTTGGTCAAAATGCAAAAAGGTAAAGATGAAGCTGCATGTAAACAATTTTGAAAGTTGAGGAAAGAAATTGAGGATTATTAAATGTCCTCACAGATGTCCATGAAGCACAAAGCAAGATCATCTGCTAAGCAGATGTTGAATTTGCTCTTGAAAAGATAGAAGGTTTAGAATAGCTACTGAAGAAAATATTGGCTGGCCAAAGAAAATTAATTACCATGATGAGGGCTCAGCAAAGGCTGACAACCACAAAAATAATGTTGTAGCATCAACTGATAATAGTTGTGAAAAGAAAAACTGGTTTTTTTTGGTCTTTTTCACAAATATACAGGAAAATAAAAGTAAAATTTGGGATTAATTTAGGTTTAAGAATTTATCACGTGGATTTAGTTGAAAAGCCATTTTACCAAAAAATTAAAGATGGGGATGGGTAAGAGTTTCAGTTCTGAGAATGAGGAGTAGGTTGGGTAAGAAAGGAAGCAAGTCAGAATATACTAGACAAAAACTGAAGAAGAGGGTAAAGGGACTTTCTTTGAAATGGAAGAACCAATTATAGTCAGACATTAATATATGGATTCTATTCCTTCTAAGTTCAAGTAGTGATAGAAGATGACAAAATTGAATGGAGTTCATTATTCAAATGGAATGAAAGTAAATGCTCTTGAGTGGAAGTCTGTATTAAAAAAAACGAGAGAAGAGTGATAGGTTTCCCTGGCTACTGTTATTGACCCAGCATTTAAGAAAGAGGGCCATATGCACAGTGGTTTTTCACTGAAAAGCTGGTTGCTTAAGAACACAAATAAGTTGGCAGAAAAAATTCTGAGAAGTAGTTGCAACCTTGTAATTAGTAGTAACCTTAAAGTTCATATAACTGAATTCTTACCCAGTTAATTCAAATTATAATTTTCTTTGAAGCTTGAAAATTGCAAGTGGCAGAGAGCTCACTTCCTTTACAAGTTAGTCCTTTCTATTGTGGAGTAAATCCAATCATCAGTAATTTCTTCCTTGAATTATATAAACAAATAGGCAAAATTTTTGCATATTCATATTTTCAGAAGACTCTTCTTCAATTGTGTGGAGACATTTGTGTCCCTTACACTTTTTTTTCCAGGATAAAACAAATGCATTTTCTTCATTAGACCCCCATAAGAAATGGTTCTAGGCTTTTTGATATCCAGATTGTGAAGGTTTAGGGATTGAATTATAGACTAGTCTTTCTTGTCCAGAGATGACACTTCATCTCTCTTCTCATCTGAGGGTACCTTTGATTCCTTTACCCTAGACCCTAGACTCCTCTATCAGCTTTGTGTCTTCTGAATGCCATTCACTCTGCCTGGAATGGCCACCTTTTCATCCTTCTCTTGATGAAATATATTCCTCATTCAACACCTACCCCAAATATTTACCATTCTTACTCGTGAAGGCAGCTTTGGCTGCCTTCCTTTTTGCCTCCTTTTTGCCACCAACACTTTTGCCTCCTTTTTGCCACCAACACTTTTATATTCTAGCACTTTCATTACAACACTGACATTTATCTCTCCCACTAGAGAAACTTCTAAAGGTCAGTGATCTTATTCATCTTTGTATTCCCACTTCCTAGTATAATTCTCCCTGCTAGAATCCAGTTTTTTAAATGCATCTTTCCTTTCCTTGCCTTCCTTTGCCTTCTCTTCCCTTCCTTTCCTTTACCTTTTCTTTTCTTTCTTCCCCTTTTTTTTAAGTGTGATGCCCCAAAGTAGACACCATACTTCAGCTGCGGAGTAAGGTGGCGCATTACTTGGTCTGAGCACTGTTTGTCTACTGAGGTGCTTATTTATTTGTTTGCTTGTTTGTGCAGCAGCTCCAGTTTATTCATATTGGGCTCATACACAACTGCATTCCGTGTTCTTTTTCACCAGACTTGCTATTAAGCCAGATTTCTCCATTCTCAGTTCTCAGCAACAAAAACTGACTCCGGCTAATTTTGTCACAAAATAAAAGTAGTTGTTGAGAGGTGTTGTGTCGCTCACAGATGCAACTGGAAATCTGGAATTTAGAAAATAGATGGGAACAGGCTTAGGCCAGGCAGCTAGAAGCACAGCCAAATCCCTGGGGAACGTCGACATTTAAATGGCAGATGGAAGAAAGGAGCCCAGGAAGGAAAACTGAGAAGGCGCCATCAGAGGGGCATGAGGAGAATCACAGCGGTTTTAAAGCCACAGACACCAAGGGGAAAGAGAATTCTAAGAGGATGCTCAACAGTGGCAAGTGCAACAGAGAATTTAATAAGACTATGGTTGTAAAATGACCACTCGGTTTTGAAATTAAGCAGCGTTTGCTGACCTTGGTAAGAGTGTTTTCAGTCAAGTGGTGACGATAGAAGGTAAGTTTCATTGAGGAGCTAATAAGAAAGTTGGCAGGGTAGGCTAAACTTTTGATTACTTTGGGTGAAAATCAGTGAAAAAAGGAATATGTGAGACCAATAGAGAGCTTTTATTAGATGAGAATCTTGAACATTTTAATAAGCTCTGGGGAAATTCTGGGAAAGAGACTGGAGTAGAGAAGAGAAAAGGAATAATTGGTTTAAATGTATTTCTGAGGAGGCAGGAGGAGTTTGGAGTAGAAGCCAGTAGTGTAGTCATGACACTGGGGGCGACACCACATCCTCTAGGGTGGGAGGAAGGCAGATAAGGGTGTGTGAATCTAGCAATGAGTGTCTTTGTGTGGGGCTAAAAAGTTGATGGTCTCAATTTTTTCTATGTAGTAGAAGGGAAAGTGGTCTATGGCAAGTGGAGTAGGGCTCTTGAGGAGTTCCTTTTTTTTTGTTTTTGTTTTTGTTTTTGTTTTTGTTTTTGTTGTTGGCTCTTCTTCCATTATCCATGATCTTAATCTGTGCTATTTGCCAGAGTTCACACTTCCCCTAAATGACTTTAACCCAGTGCTGTTTGCACTTGTCTACATCATAGCACATACTGCATTGTACTGTGTTTGTTTACAGAGGCATCTACCTTCACCAACAGACAGTGAACTTAAAGAAAATAGCCTTGTCTTATTTTCATCATTGGTCTAAAGATGGTCCTTAATCAGTGTTTGTTGAGTGAACAAAGAGTTTTTAAAATTGCATTTCTACTCTGGTTTACATTAAAGGGTTTTATAATTGACATATTTATAACACAAGGCAAAAGAGAGCAGATAAATCAAGTGCATGGCATTATATATACCCCACTCTGGATTTTTTACATGAACTCAATGTTACGTCCTTTTAGTTCTCGGGATTTCATCAGCGGGGCTTCATGCTTTGGTGTGGACATCTTGCACTGCATATGTTGATGCGTCTTTCCAGTAATGTGGGTAATTGTAGGATGGACGGAATCTATTGTGAAAAAGACATACAGCTTAATTCTTCTTCCTGTGGTCAGCATCTAGGCCCATGTGACTCTGCCTGGAGAAGTGAGGCAAGAGGTGCAGCACCCCCACACATTCTCAGCTCAATAGAGGACAGCCCAATTCTGTAAATGACCACTGTATTCCTATGAGTCATCAAAGCAGAAAGGGTAGAATACTTCTCCCGCTTTTGCTTAAGCAGGGATGATGGCCCCTAGCTCCCTGCTCCACCGCCGTTTCTACTCTCATTTATCAGAGGAGTATGTGGTCGGCAGACCTGTGTGGGCTGTCCACAGTGACTCAGCAGTTCTGGGATAGAACTGGACATAATTTATGGGCACGTAGACCTGGAGAGCAGAGATGCTTGCTTGGCTGTGTGGTCGTGTCAGGCAATTAGCACACACTGTGGGATGGAAAGGGACCATAGGACAGGATGTTTTCTATATCCTTAGTGTACTTATTTTAGGTCCTTACGAAAAGGAATTGCACATCTGCTTAGAAAGGAATGGAAGAATGCTGGGAGTAGCAGATAACTCCCTCAACATCTTCATGGACTCTGATACATGGGTTTTGTATTTTCTTTCTTGCTTTGTCTTCTACCATAATTTGGAAGGCCATGGGAGGGTGTCTCTAAAGGCAGGATCACTATTCAGTAGGTACGCTCCAGGATTTCTTCATGTCTGAACAGCACGTGGGTGCTATAAATTAAACGTATCAGTCTGGGACCAAAAGAATCTGTAGGAAGGAATGCTTCACTATTCTCCTTAAAATATTAGCAATGGTTATCTTAATGAGTCACTATTATTTGCCAGGCACAGTGCTTGGCATTGTATACACAGACATGTGATGTTAGTAATAACTCTGAGAGGTAGGTGTTATTATCCACATTTAGCCAATTCACACTGAACCTCAGAATGTTTCAATGAAGTGCCTAAAAGTCACAATATTATTAACTACCAGTGACTCAAATCAGATTTGTCCATTCTAAAGTTCACTCCTTTTTAACTTACAGAGCATCATGAATAGCTTTGGAGAGGAAAAGTAGCACTAATAGGCAGAGATCCTGAAGATTAAGTAGGTAGATGAAAAGGAGCTGTTTTCTCTGTAACTATCCCTCCCAACCTTTCCAGTGGTGAATCTTGGAGCAGGGTGGAAAGGAAAGGGGAATTGCAGGCTGATGTTCATAGCAGTTTCTCAGGATCTCATTGAGCAAGCTCGGGAGGGGGAAGCCTCTCACTCCTCACTTATTCTCCAGTCCAATTTGGAGGATGCCTAAAACTTTGAACAAGGATATTTCTAAAGTTTCTAAGCCTTTAAAATCATTCTACCAAAAAGTTAGAGTTCTATAGCGTGAGTATAGAACAGGAATAAGGCAGTGAAAACTGAAGTGGGAAAGGAACAAAAGGCATTTCACCTCAGCCAATTTTTTTTTCCTTTATGCAATTGTCCATTAACTGCCAAATATCTTCTACTGTAACAGCTGTGCTCTTCTTGAATATATGCAGAGAAAGTTAGGAAGCCAATTCTGTTCAAACTGAATGAGTTGCTTACAAAAGTGCTGATACGGTGAAGGGTCTGAGGTTTTATGTAAGTTAATATGCTTCTTAGAAGCCCAGGCTGCTGAGGATCAGGAGATCTGGTTTTTATTCCAAAACCACATGCATTGTGGCTGTCGTCGCTGTCACTCCCATTAATTAGGGAGTCAGGCATATGCCTAAGGCACTAGAGCAATAAAGCCATGGTAGGAACCAGGCTGCCAGGGTCCATTTTCCACATCTACCTCTCACTAGTTATGGGATCTTGGGCAACTTCCTAGAACTCACTGTGTTTGTCTTCATCATCTGAAAAACATTCATACAAAAAAATTTTAAGTGAGCTGATATATACAGTGTATGTAGAGTGGTGTTCGGCGTGTAAGTGGCTCTATGTAAAGATTATTATTTTTAATATGCAAAATGAAATGGTACTCTGTAAAAATGTACCTTGTTTAACCACCATAAAACAGACTCTCTTCTCCCTAACACCTGAGAAAGTTGTAGAAGGAGAATCCCTTGATGAGAGGGAGTTGTATGGTCCATGTTTTTACTCTGATTCACTTTCTCTTCAGGGTTTTTTCTTGATTGAATACCAACATCATCCCACTACGCTCAGGGAACACTGCTTCCTTGCTAATACTGTTTCAGAACCAGTGAGTGGTGGTGGGTGAGGGTGCTGTTACCTTATGGCCCAAGATGAGATGAGGCTGCCACCACAGCCTCTCATATATATTATGAGAGGCTACTGGCAAAAAGAAGTAAGCAAGCATATTTCTCCATTTCTGTGCTACCCAATATGGAAGCAACTAGCCACATGTGGCTAGTGAGCATTTGAAATGTGGCTAGTCTAGAATAAAGATGTGATGTAATTTCAAAGATATAGTATACGAAAAATATATATAAAATATCCCATTAATTACTGTTATATTGGTTACTTTAGAAATCATACGATTTTGGATTTGGGACTAAATAAAATGTATTATTGAAATTAATCTATTTCTTTTTATATGATGCTCCTAAAAATTTAAAATTATATGTGTGGCTCACATTTGTGTCTTACATATATTTCTGTCGGACAGTACTGATATAGATAACCTGGTTTTGCAAAGTATAGCTTGCTATTCCAAGTTTTCTGGCACCTTTCTTTTTCTGTGACTTCCTTGCTTTTTTTCTTCTAAGCTTGTCATCCCCTTCTGCGTGATGACCAGCAGAAAACCCACTGCCCAGGCTGATGCTGCTTGACAGCTAGCTGCCTAAAGGTCAAAACCAAGAGAATGTCAGCATCCACTCTCTGCCCATAAGAGAAGAGNAAAAAAAAAAAAAAAAAAAACATTAAAAAAAAAAAAAGAGAAGAGCACCAGAAACAAACTCAGCACTAAGGTTATGTTTTGTCAACGTGTCAGACATATACAAATTACTTTATACAACTCATCCTATGTGATATTAATAAAAACATTGTGAAGTAGATAATGTTTAGATATGAGGAAACTGAGAATTGGAATTATTCAGTAATATTCCTAAAGCCAAATAACTAGTGTTTATTGAAGTTGGTTTAAATTAAGGTGTATATATCTTAAAGCTCATTCTGTGGATGAAGCACTGTGTACCTCTTCTTAGTTAATCTTAATGAAAAAATTAGAAATTTCAGCACAGACCTGAGGCTTCATCACCTGAATTTTTCTGCTCTACTCCAAATCTTCTTTCCCATTTTTCAGGCCAGAAGACCCATCTTTTCCCTCAAACACCTCTAGGAAGATGCCATGAGGGAATGTTTGTTTTGTTTTGTGAAACCAGGGAATAGCTTCTCCAGAGAACCTAGAATTCTGGAAAGTTGGAACAAAGTAAAATATAATGTCAGAATGATAAGGATTTTTCTTCTATTCAGGTGTGAGAGGGATGCTTACAGGTAGGGATATGAAAGTGCTCATCAGGGAAAGAAAAAAAAAAAAAAAGAAAGTGCTGAGTAACCCTGTCCTGGTGCAAATCCTTAGTTTGCACTGGAGGAAAGTGGAGGAAATGCTATCCCTGTACACATGGTTGTGTGCATAACTTTCAGAGCCCATCTGACTTAGAAAACCAGACTGATGTTTACAAGCATTGGGATCCCGGTCAGGCTATGTGACCATTTCATGTAGTGGGTTCTTCTGGAAAATGGTGTTAATAAAAGTGCCTATGCAGAGAGTTGTAGAATTAAGCCAGATGCAGCATATACAGCATTCAACCCAGTGCAGGACACAGTATGTATTCAATAAATGTTAGCTGTCATTTCCATCATTTTTCATATATAAACACGGGCTGTGACCACACTAAAGGATGTTTTGCTGTGATTGCTCAGTCCTTGCTAATGTGTCTTGTGATTTATTTTTCAAAGCAGTAAAACTGTTTCCGATTTTCATGGGAAAAGTATTCAAGTGTCTGTGGCCCTCAGAAGGGAGGGAAGACATGCTGTTCTAAGCCCTTCTGCCTGTGCATCATAGCAAGCATGCAGAGACCCAGCACACTCTTGGGTGTACTGTCTAAGCAGCACAGAAAATTGTAAGCTGCTGCAGCCATTTAGATTGCTAACGTGGGGAGGCAAGTCAGTGAGTCTTCTCTTGTTTGGGCAGAGTACATTTAATTTTCCTTTTTCTTCCTGGCATTCCTGATTCTTTGATAGACAGAAATAGGAAGGGATTTGGAACTCCAAAGGGATGTGTGGTAATTCTTTTTATAAGGCTATGATTGATTATTTCATTGCACATTTTCACTTTAATTGTGTTCATTTAGCATATCTGGCTGATATAAATACATATTGTGGTATATAATGTATCCCCAATGTATATAAAATCAGAGCTATTATTCCATTCTGGATTCTGGTACTAATAAAAAAGCTATTCAAGCTCTGCTTAGGTAGTTTACAGCATTGCTGGAATGCCTTGATGGAATTACGGCATTATCCATATACAGTTGGGGGCATATGATTCCTTTTATGTAATATAATTCCCTATAATATAATGAGTATCATTAATAAAGTGACAAAATAAAACTTGAATTACCACTTCAGGATGTGCTTTATTCAACCAGTAGTACACTTTCTGGTCCTTTGTAGTTTCTCTCTTTTGAATTCATGGCTTACTGCATTCAAACTGTGATATTAACACACCAACCAAGCATACCCTGTTGTGTCATAAAGCCATGGTACGAGATGTCAAAGGGGAAAAAACAAACATTATTCTAAAACAGAAACTGGGGAGTGTTACTGTGATGCTTTAAAAGACGCTATGGCTGTTGTGAATAAGCAAATTTATTTACTAACCAAAAGCAACATTTCTATTTTTTTTATTAGTTTGTGGAAGGTAAGTGTTATTTACTCAGAAAACACTTTTATATGAACCCTGTATTTCAAAAATGGAGCTAAATGATGTAGTCATAAATTAGTATTAGCCGAGTTTAGATAATAAAAGACTGCACAGATTTCTCTGAGAATACTGAACAATGTGGTAAGCATTTAAAAAAAAACAACAACTCTTTGATTCTCTTTTCTTTGGTTCCACTTGATACTACTAGTTTATTAGCCCAGGGTGATTCTTGTAAAGATGGCATCTGAGGTTTTTTCTGGATGCCTCAGTCATTCCCAAAGCATAAAGGATTTAGACATTTGATTGTGGTGTCAAGGGCATCTGTTACATGGGGAGATTTTCCTGCAGGTAGGGTTAAACTGAGCACAGATTTCCACAAAGCACAGTAACATATTCAGAAGATGCTCAAAATCTTAGAAATCGGTTTCTAATTCTAGATAGCAGGAAGCCTCTATGTTCATCTGAGATAGGTGTTGAAAAGATTTGAGATTCCTTGATATCCAACAGCAGGAGGAATTACATAAGTAGCAGTATAAGAATCACTAGATTTATGAAGAGGTTCCCTACAGAAGGACCGGAAATGACGCACAAATCTGAAAAGTTACAGAGGACCTGTAATCCCAGTGTCCAGAATTGTATTTTCCTGACTTTTTCAGTTGATAACATCAAATGTGAAAATATGGCCTCAGTCTTCCCTGTTACCTCTGGCATTCTCTGAAAGCCCAGTATGGAATTGTTTGCAAGAGCTATATGAGTAAGCATGGCTGAGAGGAAAAATATGAATGAGATAACCAAAGGGTCTGAAGAAACAAGTGAATTATCACAATTTATTTGAGAAACCAAGATTAACATTAGGTCAAGAATTAGTGACAGTTTCGTCTTCCCAAACTTTCCAGCATTAATTTTGCATGATTAGAGACATTTTTATCTATAATGTTGTCAGATTTAACTGTGGATTTTCAAGAAACATGCAAAATGTGATAATGGAGATAAGCTATAAACCATGATTCGTTTCATCCTGGGACTCTGATAACTTGTTCATTGAAAAAGAGATCCAGTGTTAGTTTGGTGATATCACTATCAGTCATGGAACTGGAAATTCAAGAAGTAGAAATCTTCAGGTGCTTAAATCCATACGATAATATTATTCCAATACCTCTAGACCAAAGTAATAAGTAAACTTCTAGAGGAAACAAAAGAGGATATTGACAATTGGAAGTTGGTCTGTAGAATGGCTGACTTCCGTTCTCTTCTTCATGGAGCTAACAATATTCTTTCACCTAAATTCCTTTGTGCTCACATATCTTTGAACTGACTGACTTGGATTGTCATGCAGCTGTAGAGTATGTCTTTTTCCTGAATTACACCAACTGACCCAAATGAGACATCAAATTTACATATTTTTTCTCAATAACATCGCATGTCAGCTATCCCCAAATAAATCTTATGTTCACTGCTATATAATTGGCATGCTAGCAAGTCTGGGAGGTCTCAGCACTAAATTATATTATATTTTTTATTGTTACACTAGTGCATACTATGAGTATTTACTCAGTATTTCTCCTTTTAAAAATATTCATATAATTAGGAGCACACGGTGGTTTAGTCAGTTAAGCATTTAACTTTTGATTTCTACTCTGGTCATGATGTCAGTGTTTGTGTGTTTGTACCTTCCGTCGGGCTCTCTCTTCCTCTCTCTCTGCACCTCCCCTGCTTTCTCTCTCTCAAAATAAATAAACTTTAAAAATTTTTAAAAATCATATAATTAAAGTTATGAGATCATTGAGCACAGTCGCAGGACTTTCAGAATATGTATCAGATCATATGTGAATTACACAGTGCAATGCTCTTTTACATTAAGTTCAAGTTCTGACTCTTGATCAATGTTGGCTCATGCATTGAGCCTCACTTGTGCTCAGTTTTATCATCAGCAAAATGGTTTCAAAGCTGTACTGCTATCACACTGGATGACTATTATCATCAAATAGAAAAATTAGGAATAAGTGTATAAGACAAAGGAGTATTTATACAAGACAAGGAGAGTCAGACAGTAGCTGTCGCTATCATCCAAATCGAGCAGAAAAGGAAGATGATGTGTCCTGTTTAGGAAACACGAAGTTTTTCTCCTTCTCTATCCATGTACTCATCTCTGGGTTGAAGGAAACTCATAGGATATAAAATAGTTGATCAGTTTTCATGAACAGAATATGAAAGTGCAAAGGTAACACCAAGTTGTCATAGTTATCTGTGGTATATGGCATGCCTGAATGGAAAGGCCCCACATTTACTTTAATCAAGCTATTCCTGACTTAACTCTCTGAGACTTCAGGTTGAGACCAAACTCCCAGAAATATAAGAAAAGATCCATATGCTTCTAAAAAAAGAATGTTCCCTTAGGTTAGAGAACAATTGCTAGATTAAGGTTTTTCTGTAGAGGAGGCAAATTTCAAAGTGAGTTATATCTGAAGCTGGTCCTTAAAAACTGGCGTATTCTCTTACAGATGTCCTGGAATTCTCAAACTGATGTAGAACTAGGGAGGGCTTTTGGACATTGTCTATTTGCAGGATACTCTACAGCTCCAGCTTGTTCTAATTTATGGCAGATTGGGTAACATTGAAGAGGTTAAACCAGAGTGGGGTGGAAGAATCAGGATAAGTTCTCGCATTTAGTGCTATACCCCAAAGCCTACAGTAAATCCTCAATCTCCTCAGCCTCTCTTTTTATTAACTATAGTAAATGGGCTGCCAAATGCCCAAAGAGTTAATCAATGAAATGCATATAAATTGTATTGATCTTTTACTCCACAATGAAGAGAATCACTGTTTTAAAAAAAAATTCAGCAGGAATGAGCACACACCCAGTATTAGTAAGACTAAAATGATATATCTTGTTAAGTTGACCAAAAGAAGCCTTTATTGTAACAATATTCATATAGCATAGAATTATAAGAAAGTAACTTTTTTTTCTGTTTAGAAAGCTTATGTCCAGTGACTTTATTTTTCCTGACAAATCCATATATGCAGAGACAAGGGACATATTGACTGAAATAACAATCCTACTGTGATCGAAGCTGTCTGTTTAGAGGATCATTTGTATCTGGCACTGTATGTCTATCTTAAATATATAAGGCATTGTTTTTTAAAAGAAAAATGTATAGCTTCTAGCCTGTATTTCATTGCTGAATTTTGGATGAGATTTGTGGATGTTGCATGTGATTACTGAAATCTCTTATTTCTTGCAAGGTTCAAGCTCTGTCATGAATGTAATCTGCACCACCACCACCAAGACCAGCTGGCAAACTGAAGTAGTTTCACGTGTGCTCATGAAAGAATGGGGTAGGTTTTTCTAAATCTGGTCTATACTATGTAGTTTAAACTAATTGATTTTAATATTTTCATGTTGCAATTAAGCATTCAATGTCATTTGTTTTGAAATGCTCCTTTGCAAAGACCTTATAGAGTGAATATAAAGGAATTATTTAATAATTTCAATTAGGAATTTCATTTGTCTATGGAGAGCAGAGGTCTCAATTAAAGGTTATATACGTGTGTGTGTGTGTGTGTGTGTGTGTGTGTGTGTGTGTGTGTGTATGCTACCATTATACTCTTCTGGTAATGTGGCCAGTCTCTTTCTTAGGCTATCATGTAAAATATTATGGAGCTCGAAGTAAGATAGTATACAGATGCCCAAATAATTAAAAATCTTGCTTTTCAGAATGTCTTTAAAGTTAACATATATTTGACAGTTGATCTAGTCTTTCCTGGGACCATTGAGATGCCATCTATAGCAATACTAATGAGCTGCAAACTGCTAAGTATTTGTTCGGTCTGGAGAACCATGTTGACAGGGCGAAGGGTGGGGTCAGAGAGAAAAGGTACTGCAGCAGCAGCAGCAGCAGCTGTGTGACTGNAGAACCATCTGCCTGCTTCAGGGCAGTTTGGTTTTTTTTTTTTTCCCCTCCTGAGTTTGAGACCCTGGTGACACCTGTAGCAATCACAGTTTGGAAGATATATTAACCTAATCTAAAAAATAACTCTAATAATACTAAGAGTTCAAAAAGGTAATACCTCTTGGGATAGCCATCCATAAGAGGTGACTCATTGGCATGCCATTAATCCTATGTTAGAGGAATCTGGCAGAATTCACATCTCTACAATCTATAATGAAATATTATCACCTTAGTCACACTGCATGACCTTTATGGACTTCAGCTTTCTTCTCTTTAAATGAGAAGTTTGGCTTTGATAATATTAATGTTGCCTTCAAATTCCAGGTTTCCATACTTTGTAGTCTGGGCAGGTGAGTTACCATAAATACCATTCACTGTTCCAACTATGACACCACTCGTTGTACTGCAGTGGAGTTCCCACGGGTATTATATATCTAAAGGTAGAAGTAATAACTGCTTTTTGCTTTCTTGTATAGTGAGCCATGTGAGAAACATCACTTCATTTGTACATAGGGCAAAATGTTAAACTCTCATAAACTTCTGTGTAAGTGCAATATGTGTGAATATATATGTGTGTGAGTGTAAAAGAGAAAGACACAGAGACAAAGAGAACAGAGATTGTTCAGTGATATGGGGCAGACATTTATTGGTTTAGGGGAAAATAAGTAAGAAATGATTTAAGAAGGAAACAGCTGAACATGAGGGACTGTTTTTATGGTTTATTGTAACGTACCATATTCAGGCCCATTCCTTCCTAAGTCCATAGATTTCGTGTTAGACTTTCTCTCTAAACAGTTATTAATATAAGAGTTTCACTTTATCTGTGGAATGAGTAATTCCCAATGATATTTTGGAGCTACAGTGGCAGAATCTACATTGTACTTTTTGTTTTTATGCTTGTGCTTATAAAATTATTGTTATATTAAATATCAGTAATTCAGGCATTTATAATCCTTTTTAAAAATTCTGGAATTTCTAGTGCAACTTGAAAGAAGTTGTTGTTATGATAATATAAATGTACTTGTAACATAAGGAGAGACCCAGAAAATTAAAGAATGGGGGAAATTGTGATGTTCTGTAATTGGAGGTTAGATTTTATGAACAATGAAGCCAGTGAAATCTAAAGAGTTTTGTAAATTCATGACTACAGAGTCCGCCATGGTTGGCTGGCTCTACTGGATCCGTTTCACACAGGGCGTATGTAGATAGTTGATCTCTGCATTTTATGGGCGCCCTGGACATGCAAGTAGGATGAGACTACTGTGGGCACCCTTGCAGTTCTGCCAACTCTTAAAACAATATATGTCTGTTATTCACACTTGCATAATGAATTTAATGCCTCTAGAAGTTAAGTATTTGTGTTTCTTTTCTTTCCAACACTGTTTATCATATCTTTGAGTCTATGTGCCATTGAAACTCCACATGTCTCTTCATCCTCCATTCTTGTGAGAATCCATCTCCTTTGGAATCTATGTCTCTATCAGAAGAGGTACAATAATTTAGGACACAAGTTAGGGCATTTGTGGGGCACACAAGCAAAAATGATTGTGTTTTCTCTAAGCGGTCAATCATGGGGAAAAAATCAGAACAAATGCTGGCCTTGATATTTTATGCCAATATTTTCTTAGAACTTTCTCCACAGAATTCCAATTTTGGGGTAAAATAGTTTGTTGTTGCTGTTGTTCTAATGTGTGATATGATGGAAGACCTAACAGCTCAAAAGCGAGTAACCATTTATTAAAGGCTTATTAAGTGCATAGAGTTACGGTAAATCTCAGCATGTGGTGGGAAATACTCTTGATAGGAAATATATAGACAGAGATTCATGGCTACTAGAAGAAACATGTGCTCTCGGTGCTTAAAGAGTTTGGCTTTCTGGAGGAGTTAACCTTGGAGCTACGCTACAAAGAAAGAAAAAGACTGTACTACTTTGGTAGTGTTTGCTTTCTGTAACATGGATACGTATGTATAGTGCTTGGTACAATGTAGGTAATCAGTAGTTCATTGTTGACTGAGTGAATAAACACATAGGTGAGCTTTATGTGTGCTAATTTTCTGTATTAATTTTTTTCAATAATTGAACAAAAATATTTTTTTATGAAGTTTTCTTTTCTTTTTCTCCCCCCATGCCTCCCTACCAAGCTTTCAAAGCTAGAAATTCTTTGTGTGATGTGATCAAATTTGAAATTTCAAGAGAGTGTTTTACTAGTGCAAATAACATATTGGGGTGGCTATTTTCTCCTCTCTTGGACCATGTAATCCACTATCAAGAGCACTGTAAAAACAAACAAAAAACAAAATGAGACAAAACCCAAAAAAGCAACAGCACCTAGCACATGAAATCTATGCATGCATTTACAGCCTCAGCTTTGGGGTTTCTTTAGACTTTAGCATGTCTGTCATAATCTCTGTCTCACTGTTGCACAGTGAATGGTTAGAAATTTAAAACCTAGTCTTAAATATGCACATGTAAAATATACAAATTATGTGCTCATTCATTTCCGAAATGGAAAACTAAATTTTACTGATTTTTTTAAAAATGTTGCTCCTCCTGCTTCTGCTTCTCAGTCCCAAGTAAATCCCACATTTTGCCAAGACACAGAGACATAATTCTGGTTCCATCCTTGGGATCCATGGACTCCTCCCAGAATTTTAGTAAGTATGTTCGTTTGTAAGGAGTCAAGATATATAGATCTTTTGTTAAATCCATTCTGTTGCAATTTTAGCAAAATTCATTGCATATGCAGTTGGGATATATTACCATTTAGATGTTTTTTTTGTTGTTTTTTTTTTTTAAATTTGTTTTGTGATAATAATAGAACCATAGGCAGAGGTGTCAATCAGGCCATATATGTCTATCCCTTCTTGTAACCTGTTATCGTACCTTATCTTACGACCTCATACACAGCTGGTATGGTTTTTAAGGAGTTTACTCTCTCTAAAAAAACTATCATTTTAGTAAAGAACTTTTGAAAATGAGAAGTCTTCAAAATTAAAAAAAAGAATTTATAATGATGGGTTTCAGGTAGCACAACTGACTCATGGCGAGTATGTGTAGTAAGCTGAAAATTAATCGTGGAGAAAACTGTAGGGTAGGAAATCTGCAAATTAATTAAAGAGAAACTGACTAAACAAGAGCACAGAATGATGTCATGATTGTTGGTAAAGAGAGAGAAGGGATGCCACCAGCAAAAAGAGAGGAAAAAAAGGTTGTTTCAAGTATAGGAAAAAAATTCAGTTAACTGAGGTGTACAATGGTTCCTACAACTACCTATTGAATATTCTTCAATTTGACAAGTATATATGAAAGAATATTGTGGAAGAGAAGGCCAGTTTTGCATCCTGTCATCATATGTTTCCACTATATGTCTTTGTGCATTTATATACTTATTTATACACCATATGTATTTATGTGTGTGCACTAAATGGTTGAACTGTAAAACTTTAATTATCTGCCACCAGGGTTTATGAGCCATGAAACTGCACAAGTAATATCAGAGTCCCTACTTTTTTCCCCATGTAAAAATCATTTTTTAGTTTAGACCCTAATCAGGAACAGAACATGTGAGAGAATCAGATGATACATGTGGTTAAACATGGTGGCATAGTGGCCAGGAGCCAGAGGCAGAGAGTTTTCAGTTTGGAGAGCTTCAGAGCCAGAAAAACACAATAAGACATTTGAGGACTAGTAAATTAAATAGAAAATAATTACAGAAGCCAGAATACAGTGGGAGAGTCAGACTTCCAAATAAGTGTGGTTGAAGAAAGAGGGATGTTTATCCTGGCAAAGATAAGCATCCATGGAAGCCATCATTACATACCTAAAGAATCATGAAGTGGAAAACCAATTATATTAATTTTTGCAATGTTTTTAACAAAGGAATCAAATCTAGTAAAGAAGCTGGGCTGGGGGTTCTGGGATTTTCATTCCCAACACATAAAACTTGGTCATTACCTAATAGCATAGAACTAGAATTAATGAGAAGAAGCAATAAGTAAGAGATTTCTGCTCAATAAAGCAGGAACCTTCCAAAGTTCCTGCTTCCCAAAAATGTTATATGCTACTTCCAGACATAAGGATTCCCTCATCAGCAGAAATATTCAGGGTTAGGTTGAATAATCATGGTTGGAAGGTGTTGTATTGTAATGTAAGCCTTTGATTTTTGATTAGACCATGGTTACCTAACTTTCTGATTTCTCATTAACAAAATGGGAATGTACTAGCACTAACCAAGGTCATGGTTTTAGTGAGAAGTGGAGCTGAGATTTGAATCAAAGCCATCTTACACCTGAGCAGAACTCTTAACCACTATATAAATTATTAGAAAGGTGTCTCAGAAAAGTCCTGAGCACATACAAAGTGTTAAAAGATTTAGCTATCATTATTATTATTATTATTATCATTATTATTATTATATACATAATATTTAGAATGTAGTGAGTGCAGTCAGGTTTACTGACAAAGAGTGAAGGGGCTAGACTTAAGCTTTCAGACCTTGGCTCTGCCATTTACTAACTATAACTTCAGTGCCTCGGTATCTTCATCTGTAGGATGGGGATAATGATCATACTGAAGGTGGTTGTAAGTGAAATAGTAAAGTAGAGCCCTCAGAACAAGATCTGGCACATTATAAGTTCTCAGTAAGCATCACTGCATTATGATTACTAGCTCTGTACAAAAGATTATTTTAAGTAAGGCAGGGTAGAAGCAAAGTATCAGAGATTAGTATGATACAGAAAGATCCTCAAAGGTGCTTGCAGTATCATGAGGAAGATGAACATGTGCACAAATCAAGTAGGTAATTAATCTGTGTAGTTAGTGTTTGAAGGTGATTCTTAGAGTAGATGTTGAGTACATGCTACCTACGAGAATGCCCACGTTAAGTTTCCAAATTGAAACGTTGGTGTTAAGATGAGGGAAAACTGTATATATGAGACCACCTGTGTCTTGGAGAGCATGAGGAGAGGAGAGCAGGCCAGATGGAAAGAGTGTCTCTGAAATCTGCTCCATCAACATGATTGATGGTCAGACCTTCTGGATATAAGACATTTTATTTTTGTCTTTGCTTTAGGTTCTCATTTGTGAACACAGTCTTCTCCCTGAAAAAAAAAAAAAAAATTTCAGTAATACCAATAGTATCTTACCACACATTTTCATTATGGGAGATTCAAATAAAGAAATTTCACAAGATAGTAACCTCAAAGACTGAGGGGTGATCAATATGTTAAACAATTAATATCCAATATTCAGAAAGAGATGCATAACTTCACCAGTGGAAAATGTTAGATATAAATAGTCAGTAGACTGTTGCCAGAAAAATGCTCCTTGGCATGTGAAATAATCAAGTAAAATTCTTGAAAGATGAATTACTTTTTTGATTTGCATAACTTGGATTCAATACATTTACACAATATTTGCATTGGAAACATATCTAAAGCCAACCAATGGAAAGAATACACGATTTTACCAACATGCTTATACATTAATAACATTACTTGGCAATCTGATGTTTCAAGACCCAGGGTGAATTACTTATTAAAAACCCATATACAGCTATCTGTCTTTATCTTTCTTTCTGTATGAGCCATAATGGCTCTGATTGTTTTCAAAATTATATTTGGACAGGATATGACTGTTACATGAGACCTCTCAAACCAATATCATTTCCCTCACTCATAAAATACATTATACTGCTGTGTGCATTGAGCCAAATCATTAATGAAGGAAACACAACCTAACCTTTATGCCACTGATTTGACCAGCAGTTACACTGTAGCAAGCTAACATCTTGGAAATTGTTTAAAAAGTGAACCTAACATGATTATGAATATTTATGGTAGATTCACTTATTTCTTGAAAATTCATCCTGCCATCTGAACCATTTCATTATTCTTAACTATTTTCTAAGAGGCTTAACTTTGAGATAGAAAAACAGTAAGTCTTACATTATTTGTGAAATCAAATAACTGTATTCCTGGAGTACATCCCTTCTCAGTATTTATTTAAACATGCAATAGCTATAATAACTAGTTAAAATCTGTCACATGTGCAGATTAGGAACTACATTAACACAACCCTCACCCTTTTTAGCTTTTAAAAAATATTTGACTTTCTATTACTATTATAAAGGCCTGCTGTAGTTTCAGTTTAGCAGCTGTAACCCGTACTTACTAGCAAACTGCTTTATCTGTAGTATTTACATTTTCTGGACAAGGTAAATCTAGACGTATGAATTTATCAATGACTAAAACTTTTGCATGGACACACATGAAGGAGTTCATATTTGAGGTTAAAAAGAGTGACCCTGAATTATAGATTAACTATAGTTTTTATTTAATTACCATTTTTCCCCAAAAAAGTCTTACAAAAATAGAATGTAATGGAATTCTGCCTCACAGGTGTGAATGAGTGAATGTAATTTATCTTGTAGGGAATGTATCTAGTTCAGAAAAAAGGCAGGTATGAATGAATTTAATTTAGAAGTTGCAAACAGGGAGGATGGGGCTTGACACAGGGTCACTGACTGTGATGCGAGGCAGCACCCAGTAGACTAGCAGCAGCCCTGAGATGTGACCTGCAGATATACTTATTTGGACTTGCCTTGTCTTCTTGTCTTTTTTTTTTTTTTTTTNCACCTTGAAAGGGCTGGAGTGTATGGGACTCAATCTCAGGTTCACTAGAATGTCTTCCTCTCCTTATTGTTTCCACTCATTTATGACACCTGTCTGGTTGCCATCTGGCTTGGCTATCCCTTATTTAAATAGTGATCAGAGAACAAAGGAACCTGTCTTAAAGAAACCTGGTCTGAAAGCATTCTAAGATATATGATTATTGATCCTCTATTCTGAAAACAAGGGCATCTGTGCGACAGATGCTTTGATGGTGAGAAAATTACCCTCTTTTAGTAAGGTATATTTCGTAGAAATCTCTACAACTCTGTTCTAGAAAATTCACTATTTCAGATATCTAATGTAATCCTGAGTGATTTAAGCCTTCGTGTTTGTCATTTTGCCAGTTATCACTTTATCCTACATATGTCATCCCTTGTAATTGAGATTTCTTTAAAGTATACAAATGTGTGGTTAGTAACACAATAGTCATTTTTAGAGTCCTTACCAGTGTTTCCAAATTGGAACCTGATTTTCAAGGCCCACTTGCAAAATGCTGAAGCAGCCATCATGCAAAATTATAGAATTTAGGCTCTATCGAAGGTGATTCACTCATGGGCAAATAACACATGAGTGCGGGCCTTTCTTCTGTTGGATGAATCTCTGTAATTCTAAAGCTAGGATTCATTAGGAGTAAAGAAGCAGACTTGCACTAAACAGTGATTCAGCCATAGGAGATGTCTGTCTAATGGTTCCAGCTGTGGCCCTTATCTTCAGAGCAGACACAAGCATCACTATCCCTTAACTATTTTTGGAAGGAAGCTGCTCCTTCTGGCTGGGAAGAAAAAAAAAAAAAAGGAAGAAGAGGTAGACCGATGTCCCTTTTGCCATCTTCTCCAGTGTTCTTTTTTCCGTTAAAGAGAACTTTGCGTTCTTTCAACCAGGATGGCCTGAGAAAAAGTAAAATTAAATTGTGTTTAAATGATCCTCTGGACTGTTATCAGCCATGTAGGTGTATCGATATGCATGGGGTTGGTAAAAATGTTTAAAAAGTTGTTTTTGTGCAGAAGCTCTGGAGGGTCTGAGTCTGAAGAGATGCACAATACAGAGTATTTTTCTCCCTTCTGGACCCAGGATGTGGAGCAGAGCTTTTGAGTATCTGTTAAATGTGTGGTATTGGTTGGCCCTATTGGAATAAGGAATGAAGAACTCAGTGTTGTTTAGTACCATTAGAGTATTGAAGTCTTTTAAAAAAATTTTTTTAATGTTTTATTTCTTTCTGAGAGAGAGAGAGAAAGGGAGAGAGAGAAACAGACAGACAGCGTGAGCAGGGGAGGGTCACAGAGAGAGGGAGACACAGGATCTGAAACAGGCTCCAGGCTCTGAGCTAGCTGTCAGCACAGAGCCTGATGCAGGGCTTGAACCCACGAACCGTGAGATCATGACCTGAGCCAAAGTCGGACGCTTAACAGACTGAGCCACCCAGGCGCCCCTGAAGGCTTTTTTTTAAAGAAAAAAAAAAAGCATTGGAAAACACTTGGTAAAAATATTGCAGAAAAGTCATTTCTCACAGAGAGTAGCAGAGACTCCATCAATGGCAAGGTGACTTTTTAGGGCAAGAGTGGCCTTAGAAAAGGAACATCAAGAGAATGATACCAGTAGCATTCATGAACTATCCGAGACCCATATAAATAACTGTTGGTGGCTAAATTTGGGATTATGAACCAATCCATTTGGCACCCACCATGGGCAGGTGAAGTCCCAAAACATTTGAGTTATGCTTGTGGCTAGTAATAATGTAAAAGTTCATTATTCATTTTGTTTAGCTGTGACATGAAATCACATGGCACTACATAATGGTAAAGTAAACTGCAAAAAGTGCATTCAAGTGATGCTTAGAGTCTGCCTTAAATTGCGAAAATGTTGAGTGGAAAGCTGAACACCTGCCAATGCCCATCTATGGTTCATAGTAGATAAGCCATTAGTCTTGGCTAGGTATATCACTTCGTACATTATCATGTATGGAAAATGTGAACTCCCCAGACCTGTGGGGTATTTAGCATCCAGTAGAGATATGCCTTTAAGAAAGAGTCTGGATAAAGTCACTGTCTCAGAAACAGATATGGTTTTGGGAGGCTACTAATCATTTGAGAAACAATGGATTGGAGGCACAGAACCTTATTGTATTAGTTAATTAAAAGCCAATTAGTGCCCTCCCCCTATAAATCAGCAAATAACCTTAACCAAACTATTAAATTGTTTTGCAAATTATTCTGATTCTAAAAGCTTGGAATGAAAAATTCTAATAACAGAGAATAGTAGAAATTTAATTGGGCCATATCACACAAAGATATCCACTGACATGGAAACTGACATGGAAAACCAGCTTCTATACAAAATTGGAAAATGGGCTAACTATATTGATTATTTCAGGGAAAATAGAGAAAGAAAAGTTTTAAATCAAATCAAGTAAAGCCTGTCTTATGTCAAGATTAAACCAGAAACTGAAAACTCATATAAATTAAACCAATGTTCTGTGAGCCATTAGGAAAAGAAAGAACACTAAGACCCAGTTTGAGGTTTTAAAGAACAATTCAGCTAAACCACTTCCTTTCTTTTTGTAAAGATTATTAAAATAATAAATTTATACATCACCTACATTGACTTCAGTGAAATATATGATAAGTTTTCCTATGATATCACTGCAGATAAAGATGCAGAACTGTAGATGTGTGTAGTTTTATGGATTTGTAATTGGTCAGTGTCCCCAAAGACTGTGAATCAAACAGCAAGGTTAATGTAGAGGGAGATCATAGTGATGTGTCATCAAGCTCTTTCCCCAAGGTACCAAGATAGGGCACTGTCTAAGGACTATACCAGTTACCATGGTGATAAGAGAATTTACTGATCACACTTCATCAGGGCTCATTGATCAGCTTAGCTCACCAATTGTTGGGTCTACAGGGGCATGAGAAAGCAACCCTATCAATCCACAAGCAATGGAAACAGTGTTGCCTGAAGAAAATGACTCAAATTGTAGCCACCATGCTTAACATAGGTATTCTTTAAAAACAAAACAAAACACAAAACACGATAAAACAAACAGAAGCAAGTCGTTTAGGGGAAATGATTAATCAAGTTCAGATAGCCAGTTAAACATTAGAAATTAGATAATAGGGAAAGACACCCATAACCTTAATTATTTTGAAAAGAGGGACACCTAACTGTTAAATCTTAGGTCAAAAAAATCCGTTTAGTAATTGGAAATAGCTTGAGAAGACAAATATTTTCCCTAGAAATCTTTCAGGAAATTAGAAATGTAACTGAGAATAGCTGGTCTGGAAAACATAAAGTAGCTCCAATAATTTTGTCTGTTTGGGAACTAAGTAAAGGAACAGAACTTTGGACCAAGAAACTTCAAAGGTGGACACTAAAGAGAAGATGTGAGTCCTGAAAGGACTTGAAAATTTGAAGTGGTTGGACAGATTTTTGTTTTTTTCAATTTCTCAGCGAGGCAAGGCTATTTTAGTTAAAGACCATCAAAAGGAGATACACTCAAATAATAGAAGTTTTCAAAGAGTGGGAACTTTGTCCAATTAGGTTCATTTGGAATTATCAGGTTACAGAAACTAGCCAAGTTTTGTTTGTGATTGCATAAAGCAGGGGATGGTTTGATATTTTTTTTTCAAAATATGTTTAAGGCTTCTGATCCTTCAAGGGAAAAGCTGCTGTAGGAGCACAGCCTTATTAGCAAGTGGCTAAGGGTCACTGTGGATGTTAGTCAGAGTCCAAGAAAGACTGGGAGCACCCTAGAGAAACAGGTCAGGACCACAAGAGCTTTACCTTAGAAAAGGTATAAGCTAGAGAAAAATTAGACTTCTTTTATGCGAATAGAGTTGATTAACTATCTTGTTCCTCTAGGTTATTCTCATTACCTAGCAAGATGTCTCACAAATAAATAGGCATTCAGTCAATGCCAGTGTAAATAAATTCAATAAATATTCAAAGTTTACTGCAAGGGAGAGAGAAACTGAGAGAGATAGAGATAGAGAGAGGGAGAGGGAGAGAGAATTTGGTCTGATGGAAAGAAATGCAGAGAAGGGTAACTAGCAACATTTTGAACATATATTCCTTTTTTTTATGTTTATTTATCCTTGAGAGAGTGAGAGAGTATGCTTATGCATGAGCGAGCAGGGAGGAGCAGAGAGAGAGGGAGACAGAGGATCCAAAGCAGGCCCTGGGCTAACAGCAAAGAGCCCAGTGTGCAGCTCGAATCCACGAACCACGAGATCTTGAGCTGAGCTGAAGTCAGATGCTCAACCGACTGAGCCACTCAGGTGCCCCAACCTATATTCCACTACTATACTACTTGTTCTACATATATTATCTTTTTCTTTTTTTTTTAATTATCTTGTTTTACTTGTTCTACATATATTATCTTTTTCTTTTTTGTTTTATTTATTGATTTTTTTAATTATTTTATTTATTTCTAGGAGAGAGAGAGAGACAGCGTGAGCAAGGGAGGGTCAGAGAGACAGGGAGACACAGACCCCGAAATAGGCTCCAGGCTCTGAGCTGGCAGTCAGCACAGAGCCCGACGCGGGGCTCGAACCCACAAACCGCAAGATCATGACCTAGGCGAAAGTCGGACGCTTAACCGACTAAGCCACCCAGGCGCCCCTTTCTTTTTTGTTTTAAATTATCTTGGCAAACCTCAGTTATTCCCTTTTTTTATAGGGGAAGGCTCAGAGGTATTACAAATTATCCCAAAGTTATGCTGCTAGTAAGTATTGGTGTTACAATTTTAAACCATGTGTTTTGGGTTCCAAAGGTATATATTCTTGCCACTACACCAAGTTGTCAGAAGAGCTCAGCGGTTTCAAAATAGATCAGATTTCCTCACAAAGCAGCTAGCTCTCTGTCTCTAGAAATTATAGTATCTTTAGTGTTGGAAGGGATCCTTGAGATAGAATTCTGCAACTCTTTCATGCTATGGATGAGGAGTTAAAGCCAAGAGAAGTAAGGAGGCATGCCCAAATGCACAGTAAGAATGGGGCAACATAATGCTGTACCTCCTTTTGTGTAACCCTCACCACACTTTTGACTGTTTATCAAATATATATCCTGCACACCAAATAATATATTCTATCCATGAAGTCAGGGGCCTTGATGATCTTACTTTTTTCATATCTCAGGCCTACCATCCATAACAGGATTTAATAAATATTGAATAAAAGAATGAATGGAACCAGAATTTGAATTCAAGTTTTTCATGCTGAAGTGTTAAGAGAGCTTGTGATAATTTATCAGTAATGGTCTGTGTTAGGAATGAGCTGTACCAGATAGTCACTCTGGTTCCTTCAAGCACTAGCATCTACAAAACTAAATCAGCTAAGGAGTTCCAGATCTCTCTGTCTGCTGCATCCTATCTAAATTTCTATTTTAGTATTTATCACAGTGCACTGAAAAACCATTTACATCTCTGTCTTTTCTACTAGATAAAAATTGCATGGGAATTGGGGCTGAGTGTGTCCTTATAATAGTTTCCAGCACTTAACATGGGGTCTTGTACCTCACAGGTGCTCATCAAATCTTCATTGACCCAAGTTGCTATAAATTCAACTAGGATTTGGGGCTCCTGGGTGGCTCAGTTGGTTGAGTGTCCGACTTTGGCTCAGGTCATGATCTCGCGGTTTGTGGGTTTGAGTCCCGCATTGGGCTCTGTGCTGACAGCTAGCTCAGAGCCTGGAGCCTGTTTCAGATTCAGTATCTCCTTGTCTCTCTAATCCTCCCCTGTTCACACTGTCTTTCTCTCAGAAACAAATAAAACATTTAAAAAAATAAATTCAACTAGGATTCTTAGAATGTATTTAGATATCTATCACTTTGCTTTGTGTGTTAAGTACTTCTGGTTCAAGACATCTCCATGGGAAGGTGTTTATTGAATTGATTGGCTTTCCCACTTGGTTTTTATTTGAACAGAGTTAGGTAGAAAGTGAGATCAGGCATTGAAAAGAAATCTGTGATCCCCTCAGCCTACGTGACACAGGGCCTTTCACAGACCCAGGTATGCTTTTGAATTTGGTGTGAATTCTACATTTATAGAAAGATCTGGTGCTCAGAATTAGCTTCATTAGGCAGTTGGACTTTAACAGAGCAGCATGAGATCAGGAAGGACTCTTTTAGTGATGGGTACAGAAAGACATAGTGTGCATAGATGAATTCTCCTTTAAATAAAAACTGAGTCAGATTTTAGAATGAAATTCTGTAGTGCTGTCAAACTGTTTGAAACTGGAGTTGGCAGTTGTCCTTTCAAACTGTTATTTCAGAGCACGTGTCCCAGAAGGGACAGCTAAGAATGTTTGTCATATTTGAACTCTTTCCAGAGCCATTCAGCAGGATACTGGCAGTCCACTTTCCGTGTTAATTATTTCTGCCCTGATTGCCTGGCAACACATAACATGGGAAGTATTATACTTCGCTATTTGTGAATGCTTCCAGCTGAATGAAGGAAGAAAATGGAATACAAAGTCAGCTGGAGATGCAACTTAATAAGTTAGGTGTTTTTTGATTGAAAATTTGTTATGGATGAAGTGGTTTGTAATCCCATGATTGTATGTGTTAACCACAAATTCGGAGAGTTTGAGAGTATCACACTGGGTCTTGGGAGAAAGAAAACACTGAATGATCTTAATAGTCGCCATACTAAAATCTATGAAATGATTGGGGCGCCTGGGTGGCTTAGTCGGTTAAGCGTCCGACTTTCGCTTAGGTCATGATCTCGCGGTTCGTGGGTTCGAGCCCCGCGTCGGGCTCTGTGCTGACTGCCAACACAGAGCCTAGAGCCTGTTTCAGAGTCTGTGTCTCCCTCTCTCTCTGACCCTCCCCTGCTCACGCTGTCTCTCTCGCACGCTCTCTCTCTCAGAAATAAATAAAAATATTAAAAAAAAATCTATGAAATGAGTGGTCTCCTTTATAGGAAAAGTGGACTTGCTATAAGCTCATATTATTTTATCATTCAAGAATTTCCTTATTAGTTTGTTTGTTTTACATTGTTGGATCTAGAAATTTAAGTTTGGATATAGGAAGCTAAGAATCAAGTGGGATAGACAAAGATGTCATCACTGCAACAAAAGCAACAACAGTAACGATTTCCATGAACTGGAAAGTAATAAGAGTTTTTGATCAGTGACTCAGGCACAATAGGAGCTTCTTACCGCACTGCTAGAGAAAGCTCTGCCTATGGCTATGGTTCTGTTAAAACCTCTAGATAGAACTGAAAACAATGTATTTATTTATAGCATTGGAAAACAATGACACATTTCTGCATTATTTCCACAACTTCAATAATTACTTGAAATGATTCTCTGAAGCTTTTTTTCTTGCCATGCTCACGAAAGCCCCCATGAATGATGGCATCAAACATGGCAGTGTCGCGTTCAGTGCTGCTAGGTAATGCGAGATGATGATCCAGTGGAAATCGATTCCAAAAATGAGTTGTGAAATGCAATTATTAGCGTGTTTAGAGATACCTTTTTATTGATGAAGTAAGTACTGAGTTGTATGGGCTCAGTAAACAATCCATACTGTAAAAAAAATTATATGAAGATTGAGATCAAACTTGAAAATGGGCTTTTTCCATCATAATTTGGACTTCAAACATTTATTCAGATTATTACATTGTTACTTCCTCAGGTAAACCAGGATAAAAAAGATAAAAACCCAAGCATATTCTTAGAGCAGATACACTTAGTTCCACATGCGAAAATCCCTGTAAAAACTATACCATATATGAACACAAAAGGTGGGGACAGGATACATTTCCTTTATTGCTACTACCATTTCCATTAAGCTTGCTTTCTACGAGAGTTAGTTTAGGGCCCAAAAAAGGAATAAGAACACTGTCCTCCCATGGGTATTGTAAAGATTAAATTAAGTAAGAAATCCCAGCTTTCCTTAGGCAAGCTTGAGTTAAAATGGGATTATTTTGATAATAGCCATATTTTTCTGCTTCTTTTTTTTTCTTTTAGTGCCTTCACTGCCAATACCCTAGGATTTCCCCTGTGCTCACCTTTTAGGGGAAGCCTACCCTTTTGAGAGTCCTCATATGTGTTTCTAGGCCAGCACAGTCTTCGTTTCCCTCAGTTATGGCCATAAGCAAGATCTTTCCTTTTGTTCTTTGTTTCCTGTTCTGCCACCTCCTCTTTGTTCAGAACCCTACCCACTGTGAGCTGCTGTGTTTTGTTTTGTTTTGTTTTGTTTTGCCACAATGATGCCAGTACTATTCTAGAGTCTTTAAAGTGCCAAAGCGTAGAGGTGTTTGATGGAAGCGGAGGTGAATGCTGATCTCACCTTTTTGTGTAACATTCTTAGGCAGCAGAACAGTGTTGCTTTCACTCTGGTGTCTTGCAGAATTCCTAGATGCAAAGCAAAGCTCTTTTAATCATTCAACCTTTTTTAAAAAAAATTAAATCCAAGTTAGTTAATATATTGTGTAATAATGTTTTCAGGAGTAGAATTTAGTGATCTGTCACTTACATAAAACACCCAGTGCTCATCCCAAGTGCCCTCCCTAATGCCCATCCCCCCACCCAGTATCCCTCCAGCCATCCTTAGTTTGTATTTAAGAGTCTTTTATGGCTTGCCTTCCTTTCTGTTTTTCTCTTATTTTTGCTCCCTTTATCTTATTTTTGCTCCCTTCTTCTATGTTCATCTTAAACATTCAAACTTAAACTCTTCCTGGGACTTCAGACCCAAGTACATGGAGGTTAACCTAAGAGGCAAAGCTATGTAAATAAATATCAGCAAATATGTTGAAGTCCATTCCCCCTCTACCCTTAGACCAAACTTGTCTGTCTGGGTCTTTTTATGTAAACCTTGTGAAGAAATTCCCCCTGATAAGGCTTCTCAATATTTTATGCAAATAAACTTCTGGCAGGATAGTGTCATTTCGTCTGATAAAACAATTTAAAACTGTTTTACTCCTAACAGTAGAGATAGAACATAGAAAAGAGGTACCAGCTGTGGTCTAGGAGTCACTTTCGTCCTGATGCTTATGTTGATATGGCCTGGCCAGCGAATTGTATTTTATGTTATTAAATGGTTGGAAAAAAGATCAAATGGAGAATATCTTGTGATGTGAAAAATTTAAATTCTATATCCATCAATACAGTTTTATTGAAAAACATTTTTTTGCAAATTGTCTGTGGCTGTTTTCACACTACACTGGCAGAGTTGGGTAGTTGGGCCATCATAAGCCTAAAATATTTAGCATCTGGTCCTTTAATGGAAAAGTTTATTTACTCCTGACATAAAGATGGAACCGCCACATTAGGTGAAGGTCTATATTGCAGAAATTGACTTTTTAGCAAGTGCTTAATAAACATTAGTTTCAGTTATCCCTTTCTAACACATTACAGTATGGCGATTTGTAGTCTTTTTCTCCTCCCTCTCCCTCCTTCCCACCTTTCCCTCCCCATTCCCTCCCTCCTCCCCTCTCTCCCTTCCTTCTTCCCTTCCTTCTACTCTGTTCTTTCATCTGCAATAACTTTTACTTTTCCTAGTGACTATTTCACTCATTCCCTAATTTCCTCAATGTATGACAAGAAGTGACTTTAAAATATTTTATGTCAGATCAGTGTTTTTTTTTTAAATTCCATTATAGAGTGCAATTTAATAAACTAATTAATAGTCAAAACATTAAAGACATTTTTATTTTTTTCTCAATTAAATGTCAAACATGGTTGCTTCATTTACTTTAGATAAATTTTGCTAGAAAAAGCATGACTTATGGGCAAATGCATTTTATAATATTGGTTGAGGACCAAAAATATATTAAAATGTATATGGCAACTTAACTATATATTTATAATATTAAACATAGGCAGTGATTGCTTTTATGAGCTGATATTTGATGTTCTTGCACTTTGTGTTTAAAAATGTGTTTTGCAATTTCATTTTTATGTAAATTTAAGTTTTATATAAACTTAAGTATTTTATATAATATTTAATGATTTACTTTCTTGTTATTTAATGTTTGTTTTATGACTAATGAAATAAGAAAACTCTCAGGCTTCTGTTTGTAAACAGTTTAACAAAAATAGCTCAGTATGTATGCGTATAATCTTTCTTATAAAGGAAAAGGCAAAATGAATGATCATCAATATTTTTACCTTTTTATTTTGGTTTTTAAGTAAAAGACATATATTGATATTATACCATTATTTTATTTAGATGAATAAAACTTATTGACCATGAACATTTTTTTAAAAAGTTTACCTATTTATCCTGAGAGAGAGAGAGAACATGCCAATGGGGTGGGGGCAGAGAGAGAGAATCTCAAGCAGGCTCTGTTCTAACAGAGGGCTCAAACCCATGAACTGTGAGATCATGACTTGAGCCGAAGTCAAAGAGTCAGACGCTTAACCCACTGAGCCGCACAGGTGCCCCTAAACTTTTTTTTTTTTGACCATGAAGACCTTGAAGGTAAGAATATATCATCTTCATTTTCACACTTCAGGGCTTAGTAAAATGATTACTTTTTGGGCGAGTTGATTATGGAATGGGTAAATAATTATCTCTCACTTTGTATGCCACTAGTTAATCACCCAGCACAAACATCTTTACCACCTCAGCCATAAGATGTCTTATCTTTCTCCACTCCTACTCAGCACATAACTGCCAGGCCCACTGAATGCTTTTACTTTTCCTGGAGGAGGGTATTGCTTTCTCTGTATTGAAATAATATCTCCTTGACAATGGATGCTGCCATCATCCTAAAGTAAGGAAAACAGGCTCCATCCATTTGTTTGAAAGGACAGCATGAGGATTTCAGCAGAATAAGCTTATGCTGTTTGTTTTCTATGGCAATGGTGTCCAAACATTTTGGGTGTGTACCTCTCGTTTATACATTTTTTTAGTATACTCCTTCATAGGTAGATAGATGCATAGACACATAGATGGATGTGGATAGATGGATTAATGAGAGTAGTGATGAGGATAGATGGATGTGAATAAATTAAATCAGATAAGTATATAAATAACCTTTAATTTTTACAATTCTTTTAAATACATTGCCTCAAGATATCTAGTGTACATAAAGGTAGTAGATAACATTTTTTATATATAGTTCCATCCTATTTCAAATAATTGTGAACATCCATTATAGGAGACAGTGTAACCCATAAATCACTTTAAAATGTAGTAAATCACAATGTGCTGAGAGTTAACAAATGTTGGACTACTTAGCATATTGTATGTGATATGAGGCTGATTACATATGGAGCTGGTGCAGGTACCTGTATCTAGATGTGCCATAAAAATTATTAAAAGTAGTTTTTTCTTATTTTTATATAATAACATAAATAGAAATTCTAACATGTTATCTCACATTACAGTGGATTGTCTTGTACATCCTCAGGGTAAAGGAAGCTCATTTTGGCTATTCTATGTTGTACCTATGGACATGTGGCTTTTTCAGTTCATTACATTCCTTCTTTCTCCTGATGTAATAATTCTAAAGATTTGTGCCAAGAGACAAAAATGAATGAACTTTAGTGTGCTCCCTTTAAAATTTTCTGTTCTGTCATCTAGCCCTAATCTGGATGCTGTGACCCTCTCTCCAGACTAACATCCTTCCTTTAGAGCATGGCCTAAAAGGCTAAAGAATGGCAGTCATTCCTCAACAAATGAACAGGTCTAGGTGTGAGTTTCAGTTGGTTTATTCTTTATTTCTCTTTGGAGATATCAAGCCCTCCTGCTTAGGCACATTTAGTCCTGCTGTGTCAGCCTGCTCATGCATTCCCGGTATTCTCATTGGTTTTGTAGACTGGAGCTCATTTTAGGACCTCAGATAAATTAGTAATTTTGCTGGAGTCTCATCCTTGGAGAGTTGAAAACAGTCAGCATGTAGAGGATAGGGAGGAGATGGTATATAAGTTCTATTCTACATGCTAGTATCAGTTATTTTGTGAATGTTTAGTCATAGATGAACAATGAGGAAAGGGTGTTAAACTTTTGAGGTGCTTTGATTCCAATGTTGATTTTAAATTCGGCATTCAAACATTACTATATATATAATGGAAATAGCAGTAGTAGAAGTCTTATTAATAGGCCAAAAATGCTTAAATGTCCACCAATAGAATTATTCTCTTGGACTAAGATATTCTTTCCACAGAGTTAGGGTAGAAACGTTAATCTTAGAAGAAAAACTTATTCATTCATTCAAAAATATTTCTTTGGTATCTACTTACCTGCTGTGTATTCACTGCTGGGCCCTGGATATGAAAGGAAGGCAATGTCAAAACAAAAAAACAAACAAACAAACAAACAAAAAATTCCAGAACTTCTCAATTCATACACTAAATATTGAATTACCACTTTCTGTTTAGAATTGTGCTTTGGTATTGCGTGGAAACAAAAGACATAAAAGGAGGTCACATGACCTATTCTATTTAGTTGAGTAAGTTCTGACAGAAGATACTCACTTTCTTACAGAAACTTGGCTGTCCTTTTTATACTTTAGGGCATCCGTGTGAAAATTTGGAATAATAGCTCATTACAGATGTTAAGATTTAGTTCATTCATGATGATGATAAGATCTCTAAGTCAGAAGCTTCCTTGGGTAAGGGGATCATTTAAGTATCATAAGTAGAGAATATAATTGCATTCATGTACATATATTGAATAAATTCTACCTTGTAAACATTGACTGAGTCTCATTAAGACGAAGTAATAAGATTCTCTGTTAACAAATACCATTTTCTCAAATATGCATTTGCTTCTACAAGATCAAAATCCTCTTTCTGAGAAGAGTTGCCAGTGACATGTTTAAAAGACCCATTTTAACAGGAAAAGTTACAAAGCCAAGTAAGTTTAATTGCATGTCACCTCTTGGTTTTGACAAAATATAATGGCACAAGTTGCTAGTAAACTTAATTATGTAGATTTATTTTAGCCTAACAAAATATATGCTATATAGAGTAAGTGGTTAGCTATGAGCCAAGTTTTAACTTGATCTTCTTTTTTTATTACAGTGAAAATGCTCCTGAAAGAATGATTTAAATTAATGAACTTTACCAGTGTAATTGTTGTCAAAAACAGTTTTATACTGGAAAAATACCCCTTCTTATGTTATAAGGGAATATATAAGGACCCTTTTTAGGGCATAAGCAGAAATTTGCTAACGATGTTCCATCTCCTTGTTTGGCCTTGTGCCTCTGCTAAGACTCCCCAGAATTTCCATAATTACCCCCTAACTACTTGTTTTCAACTTTTTTGGAGCCACTCCTTAGAATATGTTGTATGGGGACAAAAATCGTTAACTAAATGAAGATTCATGGTCTTTTGATGACACCCCACCTTATCCATGCCTCCCCATGCTAATTTTTTTGCCCATTTCTTCAGTTCCATTATTCTTCTTTTCTGCACCTAAAATGAAAACAAAACAAAACAAAACTTGGAGGCATGTTTGGCTCCCCCTTCTATTTCAGCACCTCCCACTGTTTCTTAAATATTTTCTGATGTCAGTATTTCCCATTCCTTCTCCTTTTGTCACCCTAGTCTAGGAGAGAGTAATTGCCTTTTCCTTTATCCCCTGGTCTTCCTCCTCTTTCACCAACCCATTACCTATGATTAATATTACTAAGAGATTTTATCACTGTCTGCTCAGTATTTTTGTATAGCCAGGAAAAATTCAAACCCTTCTCATGACCTTTAACTTCTTCCATATTACAACTTTTGTCTATCAGTCTACGTGCATTTTCATCCTCGCCCAACTTGACACCATTTCCAGACCACGGCATTTTCAGCTTTGGTTGTGTTTTTGTTCAGAGTGTTCCTGTTTCCTGTTACTCCTTCTCCCTCATCAAATCTTTCCCGACTTTCCTAACTCAGCTGAAATTCTAACTTCTTTGCATAGCTTCTCCAAGTCTCCCAGCGCCAATTGATCAATTCATCAAGCTAAAAGAAATCTCAGAAAGTATGTAAATGCACCTCTTGTACACAAGAAGAAATTGTTAGTCCTATTTAGAGGCAGTCCTGGTTAGAAGCAAATCTGTGATCTGAGCCCCTTTGCTTTCCTTCCTGCTTTATCTTGTTGCCTTTCTAGCCTGCTTGAAGAAGTGATGGCATTTAAGAGTTATATACTCTGTGTTTGGTGATTAAGGGTATAATACCTTGCATTACTACTGAACGTACTGAATTATCTGTATGTGCTTGTTCTTGCTCTCCATTCTGTAAGCTCTGAAAAATAAGGGGCTGTGTATCACATGCCCTTTACTGCTAAGCAAATTCAAGCAATTGTAAATACTTAGTGCTTGGAAGGCTTGAATGTAGCCTTAAAAATTAGATCTAAAGTCCCAATGAGGTCCTGTTTTTGTTTTTGTTTTTATTTTTTCTTTGCTTATGTATTCCGTTTGAACATTAAATCATATTTTATTCTTAAAGAATAACAAACTGTTTAGATATTCAGCATTTAGCCAAGTAATGAAGCAAAGGGAATGGAGATTGGATAGTATTAGAAGGTAGAATTCACATATTTAGGTTAAGAAATAAATCCAAATACCTAAACACTAATTTGGTCTGCTAATTAAAAGATAATTTCTGAAATAAAATTAAGAGGACATATTTTGTCAAATTATAGGATTTTCTTTAAAATCATTTTATACATTTCATTAATATTACTGGATTAAGGGGAAATATTAGTGCATGCATAGTTATGCCATTATTCCTTTGGTAAATAAAAGATTTTTTCTTTTTCTTTTAGTGTCTTGTTTGTGTCCTATAACACTTGGGGAGTCACCAATATTTAATTAACTAGACAAGCTTTTGAACTATAGAGATACATGAAGTCTAGTTTCTCCTGATATGAAAGAAATTGTACCTGACCTTTGAGATACCAAAGTATTGTCTCCTCATTAGGGGCAAACTAAAAATTATCTGTAACATTAACAATAACCAAATATAATAACACAGTAAACAGTTTAAATTTAGGACAGAAAAATATGTCATCTCTCATTAATTACTACCTTGCTGATGAGCAACAGAGATGATCTATGAGTTAATGCAAAGTCAATGGAACAAAAGTTAATTTTTTTTAAATGCCATTTACCATCCTGAGAAAGTCTACATGCAACATTACATTTCTCACTTTCTGCAAGTCTTGGAAAGACATGAAATTTTCCTGGTTTCGTCAGCAGTGAAAATGCCTTCACACGGGCCTATAGCTGATGACATTGTAGTGAAAGCTCTCCAAACACTAATTGGAAATTAAAAAAAAAAAAAATCTTGACAACACCTCACTACATCATAGTTAAGTTTCATCACCTTAGACATTCATTATCACTCACCACATACACATATGTTAATGGGAAAAATTATTTAGAATTGCCTTGTATTGCAGAGTCAAGATATTTCTCTTTCTCTTTTTTAATCTTGTTAAATTATTTTGGGTAATTAACAACATATGTTGAATTGTAATTTTATACATATTTTATTGTGCAGAACAATATAGAAGCCCCTAGTTTTTAAAGAAATTCTTCAGAGACACTTCTTCCAAAGAAACAATCAAAATGCTTAGGTTCCCTCACAACATTAAGGGAAAGGCATTAGGAATGCCTTGGTGGCTCAGTTGGTTAAGTGTCTGACTTCAGCTCAGGTCATGATCTCATAGTTTGTGGGTTCAAGCCCCACATCAGGCTCTATGTGCTGACAGCTTAGAGCCTGGAGGCTGCTTCAGATTCTGTGTTTCCCTCTCTTTCTGACCCTTCCTCACTCATACTCTGTGTCTGTCTCAAAAATAAATAGACATTTAAAAATTTTACAAAAGATGATCCTTTACAAAAAAAGAGAAAGACATTACGCACACTCTTCAGATTTATGTGATTTATTAAAAGATCATCACTATCTCTATGACTTTAACTTCTTAATATTTGAAAAATTATTTCAGTTTTTTATCAATGAAATATTAATGGACATTTTAGTGGTTTTATGATTAATGAAAATTATTGAAAGAGGTGCATAGAGTACCTTTTAATATTTGAGTACAAAGAATAACAACAAGAAAAAAATACTGCTTGTTTGTACAAGCAGTTTGTACCGTATACAAGAAAATACTGCTTGTTTATACTGTATCGTTTGTACAAGGGGCTACAAGGAATTTGGAATATGATAAAGATTTAGTAAACTCCTCTCTGTCTGTTTCTCCACTTTGTAACCAACAAAGAGTTAGTATAAGTATTCTTGCAAAATTATAAATAAAAAAGAAAAAAGCCTCAATTTGTATGTGATTTGTAGAATTAGGTTTACAATAAATATAAAATACTAAACACATACAATGATACAATTAAATATTAAGTGCATACAATATATCGTACATTTTAATACAGCCAGTACCTTTGGTCACACTTTTCTGTAGCTTTAGCTTGGTTTCTGTCTTCACAGAATCCTTTCTTTTGGATAAGTCTAATATGACTATATTGTATAGGGACACTGTCCAAAGGAAATAACTTCCTTGTTCTCCTCATAAAGTTCATATAAAGGATATCATGTAAATGTACAACATGACATGTTATAATCTATAGTAGTTCTTAGCCAGGCCAATATTTCATCTCTTTCCTACCCATTCATTTGTATAGCCATGAACTTCTGCATGAAAACAGTAGCTGTATCAATGGATAGGACTACTGTATTTTCTAGAAAGACCGAAGAAGCTGTAATTATGCTCCTAAATTCTTCAAACTGCCTATGCAATTAGAAATTTGTGACTTGGGAGTAAAAATGTGCTAAAGATCTACTATCCCCAGCTATTGATTATTAATCAAATCACGTTAAAATTCCCAAACAATGGTAAATAATGTTCATTGAGTGATATTATTTGCATGGCATCTAAGTTTAAAACAGAGAATTCCTCAATCTTGCAGGGAAAAAAATGACATTTTAACCTTAGTAATAAGTATACCAGAACTGGTTTTAAACTTATTTAATCAATAAATGACAGTTTGTTTCATTTAACATGCAGCATGGCTGAAAGCCAACAAACTAGTGATAGCATCATACCTTCAAGGTTAGCCAATCAGTGGTGGG
Source organism: Crocuta crocuta (assembly GCF_008692635.1). Taxonomy (NCBI): domain Eukaryota; kingdom Metazoa; phylum Chordata; class Mammalia; order Carnivora; family Hyaenidae; genus Crocuta; species Crocuta crocuta. The sequence continues at coordinate 5,010,750 of NW_027533089.1, read as the reverse complement.
CTTATTCCAGTGACTGAAAGCCAGAGTAGTCTTTAACCCACTCTTACAGCACAAACCTTTTCAAACGGATGTTAATAACTCTTGCCTCTTTAATTAAGATGTCTCAAATTGAGCACTTCTTAGTATCCTAAAAAAGTTTGGCTGTTTGTTTACTTAGTGAGTCTATGCCTGGCCAACATAGACCCTCATTAATTCAGGATAAACTACATTACTAATCTTTTTCATTTCTGATGTTGAATGGTGTTCTCTCTCTGTGACAAAGTGTTAACTAATTTTATTTTCATATTAGCTCCATGAAGTAGATACCATTATTTTCTCCATTTTAGAGAGTAGGGAACTGCGATACAAGGAAGTTAAGGAATTTTTTCAAGGCTACAACTACTCAAGTGTCAATGTAGCTGGTAAGAGTCCAAGCAATCTGCCTCAAAGCCTAGACTCCTAACAACTTTGCTACACTGCCTCTTACACCTTGTAAAAGAGGCCTAGGAAAGTTCCCACAGTCTCTCACAGACTAGAAAAAAGAAGCAAAGTTTCAGAAAAATGACTGCAGTGATTTTACCCTTCACTTTTATCAGTTTGAAGCAAGAGTGATTTATGAGGATGTGGATAGAAAGTGAAGCACTTTAAAGTATTATTTGGGGGATTGTAAAATATGAAATCATCAAAATATGGATTATGTGTGTCTGAAGAACTACTTGGTGAATAACCTTCTACTCCATTTGTGAACCTTTTTCTTTCGTGTGTGTGTGTGTGTGTGTGTGTGTGTGTGTGTGTGTAGAAAAAAAAAAAACTCTCCTGTGGTTGCTGCTGCCAGAACACAACCCATAATTCTGCTCTCCTTTTCTTTTGGGACAGTTTGGCTAGAAGTATGCAGTACCCTAGTACCAGTTCAGTCAAAATTATATAGTTCCTCAGTGGGGAAGTGAAAAAATATTAAAAGAGGCCAGGGAGTTTGCTTGGTGCTTCATGATTATGACATTAGGAACGAAATTATTATTAGTATATACAAAAGTATTGCTAAAAGGTTCTTAGTGGTAGGTGTATCATACTAAGTAGTTAATAATGCCAAAAAAACCCCCAACATATAATTAAAGAATGTATGGCTATGATTAATGTGAGTTCCTCCAGTAAGTACCAAAATATTAAAATTAAAACACCAATTATTAACAAAGAGCTCTTAAAACTAGACAGTAAGAAACAAAACAAAACAGAAAAATACAAGCCAATTAAAAAATGGGCAAGGATAAACAGACACTTCACCAAATAAGATAACACAGATGGCAAAAAAAAAAAAGCATATGAAAAGATACTTAATGTATTGTCATTAAGGAATTAAAAACCTACTCAGTGTCTTGCATTCAAGAGAGATCTGATTAGTTTCATTGTTTCATGTGTTTCTAAATGGTATCTTCCCTTACCTAACTCCCAGCTGGATTTTATGACCTCAAGTGATTAAGATTAATACACCTTTTTTAGATAAATGAATGACCTCAAGTGATTAAGATTATTACACCTTTTTTTAGATATATAAATGACCTCAAGTGATTAAGATTATTACACCTTTTTTTAGATATATAAATATAAATATATATATATATATATATATAAANGTTTAAGATATATCTCTTGTAAAAAAAAATATACCGTAATAGACAGTAATAACCTTTTTTTTTTTTTTTTCCCTGCCAGAGTCCAAGCAGGGAAGGGTAGAGAGAGACTGAGAGAGAGAATCTCAAGCATGCTTTGCACTAGGGCAGAACCTGATGTAGGGTTCAAACTCACAAACCGTGAGATTACGACTTGAGCCAAAATCAACAGTCAGACGCTTAACCGGCCACGCAGGCATCCAATATAGTAGTAACTTTTTATTCATTATGAAAATCTCTGACTTCAGTTGATTTGTTTACTTCATTTATACTTAATGTAATTACTAATATAGTTGGGTTTAAGTCAATCTTTTCTGTCTGTCTCCTCTATTTTATCTTTTCCTGCTTTTTGTATAAATTGAGTTTTTTACTCTTCTGTTTTCTTATTTAAAACTTTTTAACCGGTGGCTGCTCTAAGCATTACAATATGCATTTTTAACTACAGTGTGTTTAGAATGAATATTATACCAGGTATTAAAAATACAAATACCCAACAATAATGTATTCTATTTATTCTCATCTGTTGTATTATGTAATTACATATGTTAATTCTACATACATTATAAAACCCACAATAAAATGTTACTGTTTTTGATTAAATAATAACTGTCTTTTTTTAAAAGAAAGTTTTAAAAACATTTAACAGTGTATTTATCATTTCATGTTATTCATCCTTTCTAGAAGTACAATTTCCATATTATATCACATTTTTTCTTTCTCTAGTATTGTAACATAGCTTTCCTAGAAGCAAATACTCTGGGCTTTCGTTTATCTAAAATGTCTTTATTTGTTCTGCATATTTGAAGAACATTTTCACTGGATATAGAAATTTGGTTTGCTTGCACTAACTTAAAGATAACACTTTATTTTGGGGGCTCCATTGTTTCTGATTAGATTCTTCCTTATTCTTATACATAGGATGTCTTTCTTCTCTAGCTACTTTTTTTCCCTCTAACTTTTAAAGAAAATTTTTAAAAATTTAAATCCAAGTAAGTTAACATACAGTCCAATAAGGATTTCAGGAATAGAATTTAGTGATTTATCACTACATATAACATCCAGTGCTCATGCCAACAAGTGTCCTCATTAATGTACCTTGCCCATTTAGCCCATCTCCCCATCCAATATCCCTCCAGAAACCCTCAGTTTGTTCTCTGTGTTTAAGAGTCTCTTATGGTTTGTCTCCATCTCTGTTTTTATATTATTTTTGCTTCTCTTCCCCTATATTCATTAGTTTTGTATCTTAAATTCCACATATGAGCAAAATCATATGATATTTGTCTTTCTCTGACTGACTTATTTTGCTTAGGATAATACACTCTATTCCATCCCCGTTGATGCAAATGGCAAGATTTCATTCTTTTTGATTGCTGAGTGAATATTCCAGAGTGTGTGTGTGTGCACGCGTGCAGGTGCGCACGCGCGCACACACACATCTTCTTTATCCATTCATCAGTTGATGGACATTTGGACTCTTTCCATATTTTGGCTGTTGTCGGATAGTGCTGCTGTAAACTTTGGGTGCATGTGCCCCTTTGAATCAGCGATTTTGTATCCTTTGATAAATACCTAGTAGTGCAATTGCTAGGCCGTAGAGTATTTCTAGTTTTAATATCGAGGAGTCTTCATGCTGTTTTCCAGAATGATTGCACCAGTTTGCATTCCCACCAACAGTGCAAAAGAGACCTTTTCTTTCTCTGCATCCTCGCCAATATCTTCTGTTGCCCAAGTTGTTAATTTTAGCCATTCTGACAGGCGTGAGGTGGTGTCTCTTTGTAGTTTTGATTTTTATTTCCCTTATGCTAAGTGATGTTGAGCATTTTTTCATGTGTCTGTTAGCCATCTGAAGGTCTTCTTTGAAAAAGTGTCTATTCATGTCTTTTGCTCATTTCTTCACTGGATCATTTGTTTTTTAGGTGTTGAATTTGGTAAGTTTTTTCTAGATTTTGGATACTAATTCTTTATCTGATATTTCATTTGCAAATATCTTCTCCCATTCCATCAGTTGCCTTTTAGTCTTGCTGATTGTTTCCCTTGCTGTGCAAGAGCTTTTAATCTTGATGAGGTCCCAATAGTTCATTTTTGCTTTTGATTCCCTTGCTTCTGGAGAGAAGTCAAGTTAAGAAGTTGCTGCAAATGAGGTCAAAGAGGTTGTTGCCTGTTCTCTCCTCTAGTATTTTGATGACTTCTTGTCTTATATTTAGGTCTTTCATCCATTTTGAGCTTATTATTGTGTTCAGTGTAAGGAAGTGGTCCAGGTTCATTCTTCTGCATGTCGCTGTTAAGTTTTCCCAGCACCATTTGCTGAAAAGACTGGCATTTTTCCACTAGATATTCTTTACTGCTTTGTCAAAGATTGACATAGTTGGCCATACATTTGTGGGTCCATTTCTGGGTTCTGTATTCTATTGATCTAAGTGTCTGTTTTTGTGTCAGTGCCATACTGTCTTGATGATTACAGCTTTTTAATACAGTTTGAAGTCCAGAATTGTGATGCTTCCTGCTTCGGTTTTCTTTTTCATGATTGCTTTGGCTATTTGGGGTCTTTTCTGGTTTCATACAAATTTTAGAATTGTTTTTTCTAGCTCTGTGAAAAATGCTGGTGTTATTTTGATAGGGATTGCATTGAATATGTAGATTGCTTGGTCACTATGAACATTTTAATAATATTTATCTTTCTAATCCATGAGTGTAGAATGTTTTTCGTGTGTGTGTGTGTGTGTGTGTGTGTGTGTGTGTGTGTGTGGTCTTCAGTTTCTTTCATAAGCTTTCTATAGTTTTCAGTGTATAGATTTTTCACCTCTTTGGTAAGGTTTATTCCTAGGTATTTTATGGTTTTTATGGTTTTTGGTGCAATTGTAAATGGGATCAGTTCCTTGATTTCTCTCTCTGCTGCCTCATTATTGGTGTATAGAAAATCCAACTGATTTCTGTGCATTGTTTTTATATCCTGCAACTTTGCTGAATTCATGGATCAGTTCCAGCATTTTTTTTGGTGGAATCTTTTGGGTTTTCCATAAAGAGTCTCATGTTGTCTGTAAAGAATGAAAGTTTGACTTTCTCCTTGCTGATTTGGATGCCTTTTATTCCTTTGTATTGTGTGATTGCTGAGGCTAGGACTTCCAACACTATGTTGAATAACAGTGCTGAGGCTGGACATTCTTGTCACGTTCCTGACCTTAGGGGGAAAGCTCTCAGCTTTTCTCCATTGAGGATGATATTACCGATAGGTCTTTCATATATGGCTTTTATGATCTAGAAATGTGATCGATCCCTCTATCCCTACTTTCTTGAGGGTTTTTACCAAGAAAGGATGTTGTATTTTGTCGATGCTTTCTCTGCCTCTATTGAGAGGATCATGTGGTTCTTATTTTTTTTCTTTTATTAATGTGACGTATCGCATTGATTGATTTGTGAACATTGAACCAGCCCTGGATCCCAGAAATAAACCCCACTTGATTGCAGTAATTTTTTTAATGTATTGTTGGATCCTGTTTGCTGTTATATTGTTGAGAATTTTTTCATCCATGTTCATCAGGGAAATTGGTCTGTAGTCTTCCTTTTTAGTGGGGTCTTTTGTCTGGTTTTGGAATCAAGGTAATGCTGGCCTAGTAGAATGAATTTGGAAGTTTTCCTTCCATTTCTATTTTTTTGAACAGCTTCAAAATAATCGGTGTTATCTCTTCTTTAAATGTTTGGTAGAATTCCCCTGGAAAGCCATCCAACCCTGGACTCTTGTTTTTTTGGGAGAGTTTTGATTTCGGATTCAGTGTCTTTACTTGTTATGGACCTGTTAAAATTTTCTATTTCTTCTTGTTTCAATTTTGGTAGTTTATATCTTTCTAGGAATTTGTCCATTTCTTCCAGATTGCTCAGTTTGTTGGCATATAATTGCTGATAATATGCTCTTACTGTTGTTGGTATTTCTGTGGTGTTGGTTATGATATCTCTTCTTTCATTCATGATTTTATTTATTTGGGTCCTTTCCTTTTTCTTTTTGATCAGTCTGGCTAGGGTGCTGGAGGCCAGCTCCAACAGGTCCAGGGGTCCCTGAATGGTGGACAATGTCAACGAGGGAGGGATGGGAGAGCCACAAGAATCTTTCTGGTCACCAGCAGGAATCTCTACTCTGACTGGGGCTCAACTTTATTTTCTAATTAAGTGTCTGGGGGATGGCACAGAAGTGGCATTTACCTTAGACAATGATTTCTGATGACAAATTTCTTTGATATGTAAGAATTTCCAAGAACATAGATTTGTAGAAGACTCCGGCATAACCTTTATCAATAGTGATTGAGGTAGGTGATTTAGATGCTTATCCTCCGGGGAAGGAAGGAAGTATCCTATACTTGTATCCTTGTATCTTTAGATACAAGACAATGTTTTTAGCATAAAAAGGGTGAAGTTAGTTCTTTGTAAGCAGGGATCAATAGCTTGTTTGCTTAAGGGGAAGTATTAAGAAAAACAGGTCTTTCAGGAAACACAATGTTTGCTCCCATAGTCACAAAACAAGTTCCTCAGTAGGTTCCTTCACAGGGTGCAATCAGCATATTCAATGCTGGAATAAGTCACTCTGAATACTGATCAACAAAGATGCCTTGGAGGTCAGTGCTCCAAGCAGAAACTATTGGATGGGGGTGGGTATTGGTCACCATCTGAGCAGTAAGACTCCATGCCACTACCTTAACCTCATAGGGAGTTCTTTCTCAACCTATGAGCTCAGAAACGACTCCCAACACTAGAGTTTTATAAGTTTTGTTAATTCTTTCAAAGAACCAGTTCCTGGTTTCATTGATCTATTCTTTTTTTGTTTTGTTTTGTTTTGTTTTCAATTTCAGTATCATTGATTTCTGCTCTAAACTTTATTCTTTCCCGTCTTCTGCTGGTTTTGGGCTTTATTTGCTGTTATTTTCCAGTTCTTTAAGGTGTAAGATTAGGTTGTGTTTTGAGACTTTGTTCCTTTATTAGGAAGGCCTGGATTACTATACACTTCCCTCTTTTGACTGCCTTTGCTGCAGAGGTTTGGGGCTGTTGTGTTTTCATTTTCATTGGCCTCCATGAACTTTTTAACTTCCTCTTTAACTTCTTGGTTAGTCCATTCATTCTTTACTAGGATGTTCATTAATTTCCAAGTATTTATGATCTTTCCAAATTTTTTCTTGTGGTTGATTTCAAGTTTCATAGCTTTGTGGTCTGAAAATATGCAAGGTATGATCTTGAGCTTTTTGTACTTGTTGAGGGCTGATTTGTGTCTCAGTATGTGATCTGTTCTGGAGAATGTTGTTCCATGTTCACTGGAGAAGAATGTGTATTCTGCTGCATTTTGATGAAATGTTCTGAATGTATCTGTTAAGTCCATCCAGTCCAGCATGTAATTCAAAGCCAGTTTTTCCTTGTTGATTTTCTGCTTAGATGATCTGTCCTTTGCTCTAAGTGGGGTGTTGAAGTTTCCTACTGTTATAAGATTGTTATCAATGAGTTTCTTTATGTTTCTGATTAGTTGATTCATATATTTGGGTATTTCACAATTGGGACAAAAATATTTACAATTGTTAGGTCTCCTTGGTGGATAGACCCCTTAATTATGGTATAATGCTCTTCTTCATCTCTTGATATAGTCTTTATTTTAAAGTCTAGATTGTCTGATATAAGTATGGCCATTCAGGCTTTCTTTTGACGACTATTAACATGATAGTTGGTTCTCTATCTCCTTACTTTCAATCTGCATGTGTCTTTAGGTCTAAAATGAGTCCCTTAAGAGGCAGCACATATGGGTCTTCTTTTCTTCTCTATTCTGATACCCAGTGTCTTTTGTTTGGAGTATTTAGTCCATTGACATTTAGAGTGAGCACTGAAAGATAGGACTTTAGTGCCATTTTGGTGCCTGTAGAGTTGGTGTTTCTGTTGATTATCTCTGGTTCTTTCTAAGCTTTTTTGTTTGTTTGTTTTTGTTTTATTTTTGTCTTTTTTGTTTTGTTTCATCTTTTCTCCAAAGAGCCCCCCTTAAAACTTGCAGGGCTGGTTTAATGGTCACAAATTTCTTTAGTTTCTGTTTTGGAAACTCTTTATCTCACCTTCTATTTTGAATGACAGCCTTGCTAGATAAAGAATACTTGGCTGTATATTTTTCTCATTCAGCACATTAAATATATCCTTTACTTTCTGGACTGCTAAGTTTCAGTGGATAGGCCTACTGTGAACCTGATCTGTCTTTCCTTATAGGTTAAGGTCTTTTTTTTTTTTTTTCCTTGCTGCTTTCATGATTCTTTCCTTGTCCGTATTTTATGAATTTGACTGTGATACACCTTGTTGATGACAGGTTTTTGTGAATCTAATGGGAGTTCTCTGTGCTTCTTGGATTTTAATGTGTGTCCTTCCCCAGATTAAGAAAGTTTTTCACTATAATTTGCACACATAAACCTTCTGCCCCTTATTGTCTCTGTTCATCTTTTGGGACTCCTATGATTCAGATGTTATTCCTTTGTGATAAGTCACTGAATTCTCTGATTCTTGTATCATGCTCTTTTGCCTTAGTTTCCCTCTTTTTCTGCTTCATTATTCTCCATAATTTTGTCCCTATATCACAGATTTGTCTCTTTGCTTTGTCCATCCTTGCCATCATGGTATCCATTCAGGATTGCATTTCTTTCTTTTTTTTTTTTAATGTTTTATTTATTTCTAGGAGAGAGAGAGAGACAGCATGAGCAGGGGAGGGTCAGAGAGAGAGGGAGTCACAGACTGAAACAGGCTTCAGGCTCCGAGCTGGCAGTCAGCACAGAGCCCGACGCGGGGCTCCAACCCACGAACCGCGAGATCATGACCGGAGCGAAAGTTGGACGCTTAACCGACTAAGCCACCCAGGCACCCCCAGGATTGCATTTCAGGTATAGGATTTGTAATTTGTCCTGACTAGATTTTACTTCTTTTGTCTCTGCAGAAAGGGATTCCATGCTTTTTTTTTTTTTGACCCCAGCTAGTATTCTTATTAATTCTAAATTCTAGTTCAGACATCTTGCTTATATCTGTGTTGATTAACCCCTGGCTGTCATTTCTTTCTCTTCTTTCTCTTGGGGTAAATTCCTTATTTTGTCATTTTGGAGAAAGAGAAAGAATTAATAAAATTAAAAATTAATTTGGGACACCTGGATGGCTCAGTCGGTTAAGCGCCCGACTTCGGCTCAGGTCATAATCTTGCAGTTTGTGGGTTTGAGCTCACGTCGGGCTCTGTGCTGACAGCTAGCTCAGAGCCTGGAGCCTGCTTCAGATTCTGTATCTCCCTCTCTCTGACCCTCCCCTGCTCACACTGTCTATCTCTCTCTCTCTCTCAAAAATTAAAGAAAAAAAATTAAAAATAAAAATAAAGTAAAAAATAATAAAAGAAATAACTTTCAAAATTAAAAGAAAATAAAAATAAATGTTTCTATATACAAGAAAAAGAAAAAGGGGAAAAAGAGCAATTTATATAAAATCAGAAACAAAAAAAAATCAAACTAATAAATGAACCAGCAAACAGAATGAAACATGAATGAAGTTACATTCAGTTTTCCTTAGAACTGAAACTATGAAGCACTCTATAGCTTGTGCACTAAACAGGCAAAAGACTTGTGCTTATCTTCTAAAGGGATGTGCTTGGATAGGATGGTTGGGCGGGGCTGGGTGTAATGCCTCTATTCTCCACTAGGTGGGGTGCCACTTAGCTTACTGGGGTGGATCTGCGTGATTATGCACGTGCTGGTGCGGGAGTGGTGGAAATGGCTTCACCCAGCTTCCTAGTCTCTGATACAGGAACTTGGCACTCTAATTGACATGTGGTGAAGCACTCTTCCTTTGTCTTAGTTCTCTGTCCTCTCTTCCCCTTTACCCTACCCACGCCTAAGCCTTCCACCTGCTAGGCGACATCTCCCTCCAGCGTTTTATCTCAGATGGGGTTGTGTTTCACCCCACACTTTAGAAATCCCTGTGGCTTGGACCTCCCCAGCTGTGTGGGGGAAGGTCTTGCTGAGCAATGGCAGGGTCCTGGCTTACCCTAGAAACCGTTTGTGTGATTGTTCAGTGGCAGAGATTCAGAGATTATGACAAATCAAAACACACAGTCAGCACCAGGTTTCACTACACTCTGGTGTCTTTGTCCCAGTATCAGCAAAGGTGGCTGCGCTCTGGACCCGGGGGTATGTTTGCCTGTAGGGAGGCCATATGACCTATACCAAATACTCTCTGAGCAGGGCAACTGTTTCTCCCCATGTGGCACAATGGACCCCTCAAACCTTGGTGCTTGCTCCTGGAGATTCGCCTTGCTTCCTCACCAGAGCACTGCCAGGCACTGAGCTCTGAAATTTCAGACTCTGTGTTCCACTCTTTATAGCGTCCTGGTGGTATTGAAACCCTCTTCTTTCTTCCCGTCAGTGGTTTTGGGGAACAGATCTCTTGTTCAGTCCTCTGAGAGTGTTTTCACTCTTTCTCTCTCTTTCTCTCCAACTACTTTAGGGGGAGTGTTTTTCCTGCACTCTCTTGATGTGTCGTACTCTCCCCCTTTCTCTGTCCTCTCTCCACAAAAAGAGCTCCTTACAGTCAGTGGCTTTTCTCTCCCCCAGTTCACCTCTCTGCACCATTTACCTGCTGAGTTCTGTGCCTCAAGTTTTGCAGATTGCTCTGTTAATCCTTAGGTCAATTTTCAAGGTGTACAAAATGGTTTGGTGCTGATCTAGCTGCATTTCAGGGATGAGACAAGCAGAGGGTCTCCATGAAGTTCTGCCATCTTAACTTCTCTCTTCTCTAGCTGCTTTCATGATTTTTCTTCATGTTTGGTTTTTATCACTTGGCAGTGAAACATCTAGCTGTAGTTTTCTTTGAATTTACAAGCTTTGTATTCATTGATTAGTATTGTCCCATGGGTTACTGAAACTGTTTATTTTGTTTATCATCTTTCTGCACCATGATTTTCAGATCAGGTGATTTCTTTTAATCTGTCTTAAAAAATCAATAATAATTTCTGCAATTACCAATATGCTGTTAAGCCTGTACACTGTATTTTTCATTTCAAATATGGTACTTTGAATCCTAAAAATCTTTGTTTGCATTACTGAGATGTTTATTCATATAGCTCTCTTTTTAAAATATTTTAAATTTTTATTTTTTAATGTTTATTAGTTTTGAGAGAGAGAGAGAGAGAGCAGGGGAGGGGCAGAGAGAGAGAGAGAGAAAGTTGGAAGCAGGCTCTAGGCTCTGAGCTGTTAGCGCAGAGCCTGATGTCGGGCGTGACTCAAAGACCTTGAGATCATGACCTGAGCCGAAGTCCGCCACTTAACCGACTAGCCACCCAGGTGTCCCTATCTATCTTTTCTTTTAAGACCTTCAACATATTCATAAAAGTAGTTTTAAAGTTTTTGTTTATGAATTTCAAGTTTTCTGGGTCATATCTTCTGTGTTTTTTATTGACTACATTTTTTTACCTTACTTTGAGAGCCATTTTGCTGTTTCTTCCCATATCTAGTAAGTTTTAAATGTATGCTGCTCATTGGTAATGATACATTGGAGGGAGACTGAATTGTGCTATTTTCCTTTAAATGCTGTTTAATTTTGTCCTGGGAGGTAGTTATGTTACCATTAGGGTATTCTTGATTTTGACAGGCTTAGTTTTATGCTATGTTAGGATGTATCTATTTTTTTTCTTAGTTCTAGGGCATGGCCCTCACTCTAGGGTAAAGCTTTTGATCCTGAGACATAGTCTTATGATGTCTCAACTGAATGCCATAAGTGACCAGTAATACTTTATCACTCTCTGGATGGTCGTAAACTATATATTTCTTCCATCTCTGCATAATTGCCATATCTCCATTTAGCTCTTAGTTTCAGAGCAGCCACTCTGAGGCTTTGTGTAGTCTTGTGTTAGGTGTCAGCTAAGAACACACCTAGTCCTCAGTCAATGACATGTGAAAAACCATCAGTCAGACTTCTGAGGTTATCCTTTACAGTACCTGCTTCTCTGAAGCCCTGTCCTGCAAGTTTTGATCATTTCAGGAGCCCTGTCATTCTGCTCTGTAGTCAGCTCAGCAAGACTACTCTCTTTACATGGGCATCACCTTCTTGCACTGTTAGCTTAAAAAATGCTACCAGGAAGAAGGACTGACCACCCACATAGGTAGGCAGATCTTACAGGTGCATTTTAAATGTGACTATACCTAAAATAAGTAAATAAGACAGACTATACCTTAATGATGAAAGTCCAATGATATGCAAACCTTTGATTAAAATGCCACCACTAGTCATGTTTGATGATCTCGCCATTGTGAAATGGGCTAAGTTTTAGGTTTGATAAATTAATTTTGCTCTCTTTTTTTTTTAACTGCAACAGGTTTTTTTTAATGTTTCTTTCTTTCTTTTTTTCTTAAATAATTTATTGTCAGGTTGGTTTCCATTATAACACCCAGTGCTCTCCTCCATGCCCATCACCCCCTCTCCCCTCTTCCCTACCCCCATCAGTCCTCAGTTTGTTCTCAGCATTCAAGAGTCTCTCATGGTTTGCCTCTCTCCCTCTCCCCAGCTATTTTTCTCCTTCTTCTCCCCCATTGTCTTCTGTTAAGTTCCTTCTAATCCACCTATACGTGCAAACATATGGTATCTGTTCTTCTCTGACTGACTTATTTCGCTCAGCATAACACCCTCTGAAGCAGGGTGATTGTTGGAAAAACCACCCCACCCCGAATAGAAGTTAGGCAAGATTTTATTCACGGCCGGGCCAAACTTGATCTCCTGGTCTTAAGGAGAAAAAATGCAGAGGATGGCCCTGAACAAAGGTAGCAGTGTGCTTATATGGATTTCAGCAAGGCAGAATACGTCATTATTTAGTAAACCAATTATAATTTACAGCATTTCATGGTAGCCAATTATATTGTGACTCACAGACGTTGGTTTTGGCAGAAACCTATCATTTTAAATTTCTTTGTCTTAAGAGGGTTTGAAATGACCAATCATAGTTAGACACTAAGATACCATGGGGCAGTGACTATGTGACAGACCACCTGATGCCAAATGGTAATGAGATGTTTTGTAACCTTTGTATACAGAGTGTTTGGATGTGGTTAACCAGAACAGGGAAGCACAAGCTTGCTAAGCGGATTTACAGAAGCAGAAATAGCATGTTAGTATTTAACTGTGCTTGAGGTCAACCTACAACATCTCAAGTTCCCAATTTTGCTCTCTTGGTGTTGGCATGGGATTATAAGGTACAGGTAGATAAAATTCAACACGGATGATAAAGTCCTATGCACTTGGTAAGGTAAATTTAATAGAGAAATTTTTAAAAAGTTAAATTGATGCCAAAAAATAGGGACCCAAGAAAATGTAAAAAAGTTAGAGATATAAGAGAAAATAATCCTTGCATATAATTTTCTATTGTTGGTGAAGAAAAATTTCCTATGTTCTTTAATGTCCTTCTAGCTGGATTTAGAATCAAACTGACATGAGACAGATTAACAAAGACAGTCAAAAACATGATGCTTATATGAGCTAAGGAGATAGACAGGGTCTGAGGATACAAAGGGAGAGAGACCATTAGCCAGAAGATAAAAGATGGTTAGAAACCAAAGATGCCCTATTCACATAACTTTCCTAGGTAAAGAGGAATCTCTGTTAATAGATTTCTTCCTGGAAAAGCAGGCAGTTGAGGGGAGGTAAGGAACTTTTTAAAATCTGCTGGATTTAAAATCTGCTGCTTTTACCTCAAATTAATGTTCATGCCAAAGTGGCTCAACTTGGCATGGCCTGCCCTTAGCCTCTATACTATGAAACTATCCAACTCAGCTACTGAAGGGTTGAGATCTTCCTAGTACCTAAGTGAAAATTAATTGAAAACTAAAATACTTAATTTTTAAAAGTGCTTTTCTTATCTTAGAGTGATCAGGAATGCTATGGGGATTCCTGCGTGTTTTACAGAGGTAGGAACATGTATAGAATGAGTTAGAGTTGGAAACATTGGGAGACAAAAAATTTATTTGTAATTGTACCCCAAGATTCCTGCTTACTCAATGTAAATGTTATATAAGAAATCAATAGGTAGCTGCTATAATGTAATTTCATTAAAGGTATTAATAGTAGTGGTGGTACCAGTAGTAATTGTAGTAGTAGTAGTAGTAGTAGTAGTAGTAGTAATGGTAATAATATTCCTTGAGCTTAGTTGGTATGTCTAAGAAAAAGATTAAAGGATGTACTGAAGATTCTAAAAACAGTAAGATTGCCATGTTTTTTCAAAGAAATGTTTTTTTAGTTTATTTTTCATAATACCTCAATGATATCTTCACAAAATTTAATGTCTTATAAAATATTAGATTTCCCCTTGATGTTACTTTCTTTTGCCTTTCCTTGATACATGGTTTGAAGATGACATAGAATGAATTGTTCTATCTCCCTTTTCTGGAGACACTGTGTATACTTACATTCTCTAAGTCCCCACCCTACTTCTCCATTCATCATTTAACAATTGTAAGTAAATTAGTAGTATCTCCTCCTGAGATTCCTTTCTCTCAAACCATTCTGAAATCTATTATGGACCATCATACTTTTCTAATGGAAACGGATGGCAATTCATAACTGATTAAGTGTTAATGCTCAAGATGGACTCCTTTCCTGTATAAATGCCAACTGATCTTTGTAGTTTGTGTGTTAATTAGCCAGTTTTCTAGTAAACAAGGGAATACATACTTTCAAAGTCCTTTGCTTTTAAATAATTACAAATTCAGGGGCGCCTGGGTGGCTCAGTTAAGCTTTTGACTTGGGCTCAGGTAGTGGTCTCAGGGTTTTTGAGTTTAAGTCCTGTGTTGGGCTTTGTGCTGACAGCTCAGAGCCCGGAGCCTGCTTCAGATTCTGTGTCTCCCTCTCTCTCTCTGCCCTTCGCCCACTCACACTCTGTCTCTGTCTTTCAAAAATAAAGAAACATTAAAAAATTTTCAAGAATTACAAATTCATGGGTTGGGAAAGTTCTCTTCAGGAGAACCAAGGTCTGCCAACTTTTATATTTTTTCATCAGGAAAATAGGGCCAAAGATATTATGAGGAAACTATAAATATAATTTCCATGTTATAGTGAAATGTCAATTGAAGTAAATAATCGAGAAATCTCAAGTAAGCTATATTTTCATAAATGGTTAAAAGCACAGGAAAATGGTTTTTATTATCTTTTTCTTTTAAATAATGGAACACATTACATCTACAGGGTGAACATTCATTAGAGTTGAAAAATACAGGAATCTGCAGACATGAGTGCCTCCTTTATTTCTTCTTCCTTCTGGATATTCTTTTCAGTTGTTAGTTTTTATAAAGGAAAAAACCTGGTAAGAACATATAAGTATTCATTAGCTATCTGGAGGAGTAAACGCAATGAAATAAGTTTTCAATGAATGCAAATGAGTCAGTGTTACTGTTGTTTTCTTTATTCCACTCTAAGGAACCCACACCACTGAACAGATTTTAAGTGCCATTTATCTTCATGTATCAGCCTCAAACCAGAAATCTTTAAAAAAATCCAATCTGACTGACAGGTATGATCAGTAATAGCAGGTTTACTTTGATTTTAACTTCACATTAAAAGATATATCCTTCACTTGATGCCTTCTGGTGCTTTGTACTCCATGTTAAAACAGGAACAATGCAAGCAATTTTAAGGATACAGAAGTATGCTGTGCTTTTTATTCTATTTGGTATGGTTTCTGTATTCATAACTGAAACCTTGCTAGTATTTCCTCGTGTTATATCATCTAAAATGTTCAGTCTTCTGCCTGTTCCATTTCTCATATTCTGTTGCTCTGTCTGGTTATTTCAGAAAAATAACCATCAACTTTGCCTTTGCCTGGGAAGGTTTAGAGCACAACTCTTGAAGTCAAATCCCTGATTTACTAGATGGCTTATTCATGTTACATCTTCAAATCTCAGCTTTTGTATTTATAAAATGGTGGATAATCATTATAATAATTATTAGCTCTAGGGACCATGTAAAGATGCAGTTGGTAATGGATACTTATATAAAACATTCAGCGTAGCACATAATGAAATTATAAGGAATGGCAGCTACTTTGTTTCTCATAAACATCTAAAAGGTTGTGTGTTGAACCTCCTCTCTGTTCTACATGTTTTACATTCATAATAACATTGAGAAATAGGTAGTTTTTGATGAAGTTTTGGGGTGGTGATGTGTGTGTGGCGGGGGGAGTCTGGAGCCAATGGCCAAGAAATAATTTTTGAAGATGTCTTTGGTACAAAAAAGGTGATTTTATTAAAGCATGGGGACAGGGCACATGGGCAGGAGGAGCTGCACTGGAGCTGTGGCAAGTAACTGATTATATACCCTCAGGCTGGGAGAGGGTTAGGGACAGTTTAAGTCTGTAAGGAATTTTGGAAGCAAGGTTTCCAGGACCTTGAGGGCCTAACTGTTGCTAGGAAAATGCCATTTATTATCATTTGGTAAAACCTCAGTCATTAGATTCTTCTGATGTATATCAGGGGGCTGTAAGCTTGGAGTATGGTTGCCAGAATATACCTTGGTGGAGTTGAGATAAGGAAGTTTCCAAAGAAATTTTTATATATTAATGTAGACTTACAGGTTCCTGGGGGTGGGGTGTCAAGATAATGTTAAGGCAAGATTCCTTTGTGCCCCTAGTAAAGTATCGTCATTGAGGCAGCTGAGCTTCTAGACGGCAGTCACTCTGCCTGTTTCAAGTACTTGTCAATGGGCTGTAGGCAGTAAGGGAACTTAATTTTTAATTTCCCTTTGTTTCCCACATCACCATAGCACCCACTTAAATCCCCTTACATCTTGATGAGGGTGATATTAGGGCTCCAAGAAATGGAGTCTATAGATTTCTGGAGATTTGGGTATGGATAAGATTGCTTTTTTTCTTGCAGTTTACTAAGTTACGAAGGAGACTCATCTCCTGCATAACTGTGATCTCTATCAGTTAACCATTTGCTTTCTTTCCTTTCCCCTGTTCTTGGGCAGTCAGGAGTATCTGAGGAGTGTCACACATATCCCATGGGGGGTTGGTGGTGTATGTTCCTGTTAGCCTGTATTTTGCCCTCAGCTTGCCCCATTCTCCCTCATCAGTTTTTATTTACATGAAAAACATTTCTTAAAATTCTCCACTCCACCTAAACATCCATTTGTCATATAAACTGATATGGTCATTAACATGTAAGAAGGCATCTTTTCAAGTCTGCCAAAGAAGTAAGATTTAAATTTCCAACTTATCATTTAACAACTTAATATTTTAAGATATGCTTTTACATAGCAAAATCGGCATTTACTGGGTAGCAGCTAATGACACTATTTTGAATAAGACATTCAGGATATTCAGATCTTTACAAGTCCAAAAAGCTAAACTATAACTGCCAAATGGAATTTTTTACTGTTATTGATTTACACGGTTATAAAGCCAGCGAGAAGAAACTACCGAAATTATGAATGCATAGGGGTAGAAAAGTTTTCCCTTTTCTTCTAGGTTCTTTGGATGATCTAATATTTAAATTGATACAAGACAGGAATAAAACAAAAGTTTAATAACACGTTTACCTCCTGTATACATGGGGAAGACCAAGCCAGGAGAACTGAGTAAGCTCTCCAGATCGGTGGTCAAGCCTTCACCTTCATAAAGAAGACAAAAGATAAAAGAAGATGTTGGGGGTGGAGAGTCACTTATGGGAGGTTACCAAGAAGAGAACAGTAAATAAGGATAAGGTTGTTGTCCATGGGGATTTAAGTCCTTACCTTCTCCATTAATAAGAGTTTCTAGAGGTTGAGTCTTCTAGCTCCTCCTGAAGTGGCTAGGGAGACACTCTTACAAATGGATATTTCCCTTACAAATATAAGTGTCTCTTATAAAAGGGTAATTCCTAGTAAGTTTTCCCTGCTTCACTTTGTCTGCTGTTTCTTATACATAACCAGTTAAGAGTAATCAAGGTTCCAAAGAGGCATAACTTGGGATAGTAAAATTTGCTCTCCTTCAACTGCAAATACCTTTAGGAATAAGTTTTTTGTTTTTGTTTGTTTTTTTTGTTGTTGTTGTTGTTGTATGTTATACTTGAATTTCATTTTTCATATCAGAAATTTAGATAATGCCGATAATTGGTCTGCTAGGTTCATTTATAGCATTCTACTTTAAATATCACAGCAAATTTGCTCATCTTGTTTCCTATTTAATACATATTTTTTATTATTGCTCATCTTGTTTCCTATTTAATACATATTTTTTATTCAATAATATTATTCATAAACTTTTCAGCCAATTATTCTTCTAAGTGTTATTGCAGGTATACAGATGATTATGATGTGGTCCCAACAGGCAAAGAAGTCTGCCTGGCAACAGGGCAGATGGATGCACCCAACAATACATAGAAACAAAAAATGGGACAGGGAGGCAAGTAGACTTCTGTCTCCTAGACCATACCCAGTAGGTAACTCCCTGGATTACTGAGGTCATCTTTGTAAAATATAAAGCATTTTTCTGCTTTGGTCTTTATTTTTTGCTCCTGTCCTAGTTTTACTGCACAATTAATGTTATTTCAAAATAACTAATCTGTTAAAAAATGAGTAGTGGAATCTGTATACTTAACTAGTAAGTGCATGGGTGTAATTTCTTTCATGTACAATGCATTTTGACTTTTTTGCCGCCTTTGCTTTCTTTTCTGGCACATAAAAGGAATATTTTAGATAAAATAAATTCATTTTTCTCCAGAAAGAACTCATATTTAAAATAAGCTTAAACAAAGCATAATGACCTAACTCTAAAATTTTCTATTTCTCTGCCAGTAGAAATTTCTCTCCAAATGATCAAATCCAAAGCAGCATGTGATAATACCATAAAATTCAGTAAAAGGGACCAGGTGAACATAAGTTGAAAAAGAATAGTGTTTGTCTTACCATGTGTATGACATTTGAAAAACTACATGTATGCTTGGGGGTACCTGGCTGCCTCAGTCAGTAGAGCATGCAACTCTTGATCTCAGGGTTGTAAGTTTTGAGCCACACATTGGGTGTAGAGATTACTTAAAAATAAATCTTTACCGAAAAAAGGCACATATACATGATGGTGAAGACAAGATTCTCTCCCCTCAAAGACCAATAAATTGTATAGTCACATTCTGTCTCTGTGCAGATAGCCCTTCACTTGTTTGATTAAGGGCACTGTTACCCATAAATTCTGTAGCTTTATTCCACAACTTTAATAAGAGCATATGCTGATAAATTTATGTTGAGCCATCCATATTTTCCCCTAAAGTGCTTTAATTTGGTTTGATGACAGACCATTCCTTATTAGATAAGAATCTTCAACTTCTTTTGTGCAGAGAAATAGCATTTTTACTGTATAATTTTGGCAAAACTCTTAGACTTGTATCTTATTCAACACAAAAGAGTACTCGTTTTTAACATGGATGCTAAAATGATCCATTTTGCATGTATTGGAATAGGAAGGACCAATCAAGAATAAGTTCTTTCATTCCACATCTTAGTACGTCACAGGGTAAAGCACTATCAAAGCTGACTTTGTTTATATGTATAATGTAATTTGTGTATATAGAATATACACATTTTAATAAATAATATATATTCATACATGTATGTATTTACACCCTCTCAGGATCAATTTTAACATGTGATTATTCTTAGATTTGAATCAGATGCAGGTCAGTGAAGTTTATATTTTTAAAACATTCAATTTGCAAAATAATTTGAGCTGCAAACATTTCCCCTCCAAATTGCTACCTCAGGTAGGAGCAGCCATAGGTAGTAGTAAGTCAAGAATTTAGGGATTCTGGATCCTGGTTGAATATCTTTGTGTCTAATCATGTTGAGTAGTCTGAAGGAATCTCTTTAAAATCATGTATTGTTTAGGGGTGCCTAGGTGGCTTAGTCGGTTAAGCGTCTAACTTCAGCTCAGGTCATGTTCTCACAGTCCACAATTTTGAGCCCTGTTCTGTCAGCACAGAGCCTAGAGCCTACTTCAGATTCTGTGTCTCCCTCTCTCTCTGTCCTTACTCTGCTCACACTCTGCCCCCCCCCCAGAAATACATAAACGTTTAAAAATCATATATTGTATACCATGATCTCCTCAGCATTTAGCAAAGTAGTCTGTCCAGTGAAGCATTTATAAATGCTTTAAAATAGTGTCTGATTAAGAGCTTCATAATGCCTGGTAATAAACACATCTCCTGTTCTCTGAATTCCCATGTGGTGATAATTAGAGTCCCATACGTGTAGATCTAGTCCTCTTCAGAGGTCCTGCAGTGAAAACTCAAAAGTGCAGGAGCGCATTACCCCACAGAGCATGGTGAACCTTAAGAGTATCGGGGTCATCCAACCATATGATTTGATTTAAGGCTAATTTGAGGATGCAGAGAAAGATTTTGTTCCCCAAATCTTGACTCTCAATTCCCAATAAATGTGATTACGATTTTGGATCCAAAAGATGTTGTTCCCAGGCATGCCTAAAAGTTGTTGTTGTTGTTGTTGTTGTTTTTAAGTTTAATTTACTTTTGAGAGAGATAGAGACAGCGTGAGCAGGGGAGGGTCAGAGAGAGAGGGAGACACAGAATCTGAAAAAGGCTCCAGGCTCTAAGCTAGCTGTCCGCACAGAGCCCAACGTGGGGCTAGAACCCACAAACCGTGAGATTATGACCTGAGCTGAAGTCGGAGGCTTAACCGACTGAGCCACACAGGTGCCCCCTAAAAGTTTTAAAAGTAACAAGTTGCAAACTGGAACCTGGCATATGTAAAATTGTCACTCTACATGGACTTCTTGGGGATATAGAACAACAGTGCTCACACTTTTTCACACCTGTGGAAAGCCCTGGGCGAGCATGGACCTCTATAAGGTGTTTAAGGTTGGGTCAAGTGAGGTTTATATCCTGTCTCGTGTCACTTTGTATCGCACCTGTAAAGTGGATGAAGACATGCATCTCACAAAACTGTTGGGAGGATCAACAGAGATAAGTTTGTTACCAGTGAGAGTCTTCATTGTGTGAATGGAGGTCTCATTCCTTGGATTACCCAATGAGATGAATTACATAGGGGATCTGTGCTCCTGTAAAGACAACCAGAAGGAAAGTGGAAAGCATAAAACAGTTTATTAAAAAGAAAGTGCACTCCAGGTGGGAGGGCAGGCAGGTTCTGTGAGGTGGAACCAGGTTTAGGTCATTTTGGGATTGGATATTTGTTGCATTTCTCTGAGCTGGGAGGAGCTGGGAGGTACAGTGGGGCTGGTCTCTTACAGAGGCTCGGTCCAGTCATTTGGGAGAACCTCTCCCACAGGTTAGGAGGGGGAGTTTTTGGACCCTGCACACACTGTACCAGAACCCTCCTGCAGCCTTTCTCCATGGGGGTGGGGGTGGGGGGTGCTGTACCTGTAATGCAAATGAATTATATTGAGTCTAGAGGTTACTTGTGGCAGAGGGGGAAAAGGAGAGCCATGCTCTGCACTGTGACTCTTGATATGTCAGCCCCAAGGTCTTGCAAGCCACATGTCGGGATGTTGTGCCCCTGGGCTTTTAATGTGTAGTTTATTTATCACCATCCTTGCCTCCAGCTCACATTTCTGTTGTTCCTCTTCAAGGATTTGGGACTCTGCTTTGAGGTGTTCCTTCCACTGCTCCTGTCTAGCTTCTCCCTAACAAGTTCACAACGGTCTATAGTGGAGAGGGAATAAGGATAATGCCAATTATACCTTCTGACCATGGGACATATTTGAAAAGAACATGCACAGAGCAGGAAGTCCCACTCATTTTTTTTTCCTGACACCATGGGGGAAAAAAAAGATGAAAATACATATCTTTGTCTGGAAATTATCTTAAAAGCCATATCTTTTTCATTTGCTGTCAGTTGAAATGGAAAATAGGTGGCCTAATGTGACATTCTGTCACTGAAATAATATAGAAAGCATATGGCTTTCTCTACTGCAGAAATTTAAGGAAATTAAGCTGTCACCTTTCTTATTTGTGATACTTGTTTATGAGGTATTGTTCTAGAGCAGTTGTTTTCCAAGTATGGTTCTTTGAAATCTGCCTTAGAATTATTTGGGGTGCTTATTAAAAATGTAGATTCAGGGCCTAACCCCAAACTGAATAGAAACATAGGTGTTTCAATCGGTAGCTCTTGGAGGGAACTGCATGTTTATACAAAACTGCCCATCAAGTGGTACAAATGTATTCTAAAGCTGAAGATGTACCACCTAAAGCAGCAGTCTCCAAATATTTGACCACTCATCTACTTAGTAAACTTATGATATACTCCCTACACATGTGGGTATATGTTCTGTTCACCACTGGTTATGGACATTGTCAAACATATCCCAAATTTGCAAAGCATACTAAGGATTAGTAATATGAATATAATTGGAAATTAAATACTTTCTTTCTTTTTCATATTGGTCTTACAAACTGCTGGGATACAAGAATTATATTGTGTCTCCGGCCAAAGGTTGGATTGACTTCACATGTGGAAGATAATCAGCATTAGAGATGGGACATAAAAATCCATCTCTGTGTGATATTTCTTCTTTAAAAAATGTCTATTGTAAAACATAATATAACCCCTGTCTCTCATCTATCCTTAATGATTCTTAACATTTGGCCAAATTTACTTTAGGAGTTTTTATTTTTATTTTTGTTTGCTATTTGTATGTAAATTCTAGTTAGTTACCATATAGTCTAACATTAGTTTCAGGCCTCAGAATTTTTGAAATAATGGAAAAAACTATAGAAACATTTAAAATCCTTGTTCCCTCTCCCTTCCTTTTAACTGCAGGGTAGCTGTTACTCCGAAATGTAAGCGTTATGATCTCAATTATGTTTTTACACTATATCTTCACAGATATTTATCTACAAACAAGTCTCTTTTTCCCTCCCTCACATGTGATTTAATCATTGTGTAAGTATTTGCTTGCTTAGTTCAGTTTTGTGGGCTTAAGATTTATACATATTGATACCTTTAACACTAGTTTAACTACTGTAATATTTCATTATATGAATGCATGTATCATTGTACATATGTGAGGAAGTTTTCTTAAACACAAACCTGGAATTTCTGGCTTGTACATTTGGCTGATCAACAGTTTCATATTTTCATAAATATTAAGTTATGCCAGTCATTAGGTATAAAAAACATGTCTTGCTTTAAATTGTATTTAATTCACCATTAGTGGGATAGCCATATTTTTATGTTTATGACCCTTTGTTTTCATTTTCACTGAACTGCCTACTCAATTTGTTCATTTTTTTTTTTTTCTGTTGAGTTCTTTGGCTTTTCCTTATTGATTTGTGGATATTAACCTTTTATTTGTTTTGTATATATTGCAAATGCCTTTTCTCAGTGAGTCACTTGCCTTTAATTTTTTCTTTTGTGCACATCAGCTCTAAAGTTTTATGTAATTAGATTTATAATTTTTTTGAGGTTTAGAATTATTGAATTATCAGAACCATGGTATCATGAAAATTTTCTTTTACTTTTTTTCCTCTAAAAGTTTAGCATTGATTTTAGTATGTCTTTGGTTCATCTACAATTTCCGCTCAGTGTACTTTTAACTTACATGAAGTAAAATTATTATTTCTGAACAGTTTTGTGAGTTTTGACAGTTTCATATTCTTGTGTAACCACCACTACAGTTAGGATACAGAACAGTTCCATCACCTTAAGAATCCCCTCATATTACCCTGTGTGCTCATTTTCCATCCATGCCTGGCAACCACTGATTTATTCTTTATTCCTATAGTTTTTCTTTTCTAGAAAACATAGAAATGGAATCATACAATATGTTACCTTTGAGTCTGATTTCTTTCACTTAGCATAATGTATTTGGGATTCAGCCATGTTGTTGCATCTATCAATAATTTGTTCTTTTTATTACTAAATAATATTCCTTGTATGGATGTACCACACTTTGTTTACCCATTAACCAATGAAAGACATTTAGGTTGTTTCCAGTTTTGGGTGATTATGAGTATGCTGCCAAAACATTCTTGAACAGGTTTTTGTGTGAAACATATGTTTTCATTTCTCTAGGGCAAATATCAAGGATAAGTGTTTATTTTACTTTGCCAAAGTGTTTCCAGAGTGGCTGTTTTAATTATGCAACATATGAAAATTCCAGTCATTCTGCATCTTTGTCAACATTTTGGATACTGTCTTTTTTTTTCTTTTTTCCCTCTGTCAATTTTTGCTTTTCTTTCTTTCCTTTCCTTTTTTGTCCTGTCCTTTCCACCTGCCCTTCCATCCCTCCCTCCCTACCTTCCTCCCTTTCTTCCTTTCTATTATTATTATTGTTGTTGTTTTAATTTTAGCCATTCTAACTGGACTGTAGTTTCCTATTCTGGTCTTAATTTACATTTTCTTAATAATTAATGATATTGAGCTTATTTTCTTCCCTTGGGCTTATTTGCCATCCATATATCTTCTTTGCGGAAATATATATATTCGACTATTTACCTGTGGGGGGGGTGTTTGTTTTCTCATTGTTGAGTTTTAAAAGTTACTTATGTATTCTGTATATAAGTCACTTGTTAGATGTATGGTTTGTAAATATTTTCTCCCAGTAGTAAACTATAGGCTTATTTTTGTGTGTGAATTTATCCGTTCACTTTAATTTTTAGTATCTCATTCTTTTTTCAGGGCACAATTTATTGTGATTATGTGTATCATTAATAGTTCCAAGCTGGTGTGCCTCAGTATACTGGGTGGTCCTGATCTCCTCAGTCTTCAAAGAGACCCAGTAGATTTGAGGACCAGGGGTTCATAGCTGAGTGCAGCCTTGTTTGTTTACCCCCAGATGATATAGAGTAGTTCTGATGTTCTAAGTTTGCATCATTATTTTAAAAAAATACCACATCAACAGCTCTATCAATGGGCATCTGTAGCTTAAACTCTTGTTGTCTTTCAGTGTCTGAAAAGTTGTTCATAACCTAGCTTTAAAATTTGAGATAGACAGTTATTTTTCTTTGTCACTTTAACAATATTACTTTATTATATATTATTGCTGATGAGACATATTATGTCAGATTAATCTTCATTCTTTTGTTCATAATCTATCTTTCCCCTTGGATAACTTTTGAGATTATTTCTTTATGCTTGATTTTTTATATTTCACACTGATGCATTTAGGTATGGGTTTATTTTCATTTATCTTGTGAAGAACACTTTGAATTTGAGGACTAATGTTTCATTTCTTTTTTCAATTTGGAAAGATGCCAATCTATTTTAAATCTTCACATTTTGTATCTCTATCACTTTTTTTTTTAAAGCCCAGAACTCTCATGTTGGAATTCTTTTTTTTGCCATGTTCTGCAACTACTCTTTCCCTTAATCACTCTGTGACTCTGTGCTGCCTTCTGGATGAGGACTTCACCACTACTGTCAACTTCACTGTTCTCTCCTCATCTGTCTGACTCTGTGTCCAGGCTAAGTTTTATCCCCATCTTTTTTAGATTTCTATCTCTCTGCCATCGCTATATATTTATATTCAAAATTTCCATTTATATATTTATTTTTTATATTGTAATAGAATTCTAAGATAGCCCTCAATGACCCATGTCTTATCTATGCTCTTTCTCTTTAGTATACGTGGGATCTAAGCAATGAAATATGGGAAGGGTGATGGAATATTTTTCCTATATTGTGTTTACTTGTATGGCAAAGTTGAAGAGATTTTGCAGATGTAATCAAAGTCTCCAGTCTGTTGACTGTAGGGTAATCAAAAATGAGATTATCCCAGGTCCGCCTGTTCCTAAACAGTTGAGACATTTTAAAGAAGGTCTAGGGGTCAGAGGTGGGAGCAGCAGAAATGCTCTTTCACATGGCCTCGAAGAAGCAAATTGCCATGATTTTTAAAGCCACAAGGAGTTGAATTTTAACAACAACTTCATGAACTTTGAAGACACCCCAAACCTCAGATGAGATCATAGCCTTGGATAACACTGTGATTACAACCTGAGAATGGAGGATGGAGATAAGCTGCACCTGGCCTTCTGACCTGTACAAACTGTGAGAAAATAAATCTGTATTGTCTTTAGCCATAAAGTTGTGGAGATCTGTTTCTCAGAAATAGAAAAAATAATATATATATTTATGGATTCTCATGTCATTGTTTTCTTTTTTGGTTTCAAGATTCCTTGTTTCTTTTTCAAATATTACTCCCACATTCATTTGTTTTACTCTTGTTAGTTTTAAAAACTTTCTAACTTTGTTTTTATTTCCTCTTGCCTACATTAAATTAATTTTGTTGACTGTCTAATAACTACATTTTTTGGCATATGTAATTTTAGGTTTTAGGCTCACTTAAATAGGAAATTCTCTCTTTTTCTTTACTCCTTCTCACTGCCCTCTCTACATCTCTCCATGGTATCCATTCTTTGGCCTGCCTCCAGAGGGCCACTGGTTAAGAAGGAAATCTTGTATCATTAGTTCATAGCTTGCAGGCATATGTTTTTAGGTTGTAGAGATATTCCTGGTTGTCCTTCAACCTCCCTAAGCCATGTATTCATGGAATATCTAACCCAGGAAAGAGATTTTTTTTTTTTTTAAGATTTTTTTTATAGACCAGGGGAGCTCCCCCAGCCGCCAGTCATAAGTCGTTAGCCTGGTCATAAGTAGTTACCAAGGCACTTTTGGTACTTGTTGCCCTTCAGCAACTTCCAGCCCCAGGTCTATTTCTGAATCAAAAGTTGATCTGGCTTGTAGCTTTAGCATTGCTCATACCTCTGTGCCATTTTAGAATCTCAGGTGTATTTCCCTTTTCTCTTAAGTACAAATATTTATTATTGTCATTTAGTTATGGGAGGAGTAGGCATACAATGTAAACTTATAATTCGAAACTATAAAAAGCTTATAGCCAGATATATATCACTGCTATTCTAGGGATGCAATATTCACAGTAATATTTGCATATTAATATGTATTCACACGCCCTTTTAAGATACTTACCACATTCTTTTGTTTCTCATTTTCTGAGTACTGTCTCTTTTACATAAAAACAGTCATGGGCTCCTGGCATCTATTTTATACAATGAATCCTCAATGTCCACAGTTGCTTGAATTGGTGGTTGGTATCTAGGTAACCTAAGTAAATAAGAGGTGCTTCCCCGAGAATTTGAAACTGAGAGGGAAGGAAGGTGACAGAAAAAAAGGTTGGTGGTTTTCATGAGGCTTACCTGTATGAAGCAAACTTAGTCTAACTTTACCACCACGTAAAGGAAGAAGTAGAAATTATTTTGCTGAAAGAGTGAAGGTACACAGAGAAAAATAGAAATTAGAGATGGTCAGAAAGCGTTCCAGTTCCTGATTTCCAACCTTTCCTAAGTTTTAGTTTTAAGAAATACCAACATTTTCTTTATAATATAGATGCATGTTTTAGGGATACTTTATTTAGTTTCTGTTATGTACAAGTGAAATGAATTCTAACACTGTGAGATAAAATTCTATTGTTGTTCACTTAGGTAAGCTGGACCTGTGCTTCCCAGAATCTCCTTCCATTATCATTCTGGGTCAGAGTTGGCTAAAGAATGGTATTTCCATGAGATTTGGGTGGTAGAAGGATAACAGTGCCCAGTGCTTTCTGAAGGTTATAATGGTTGGTTTTGGTGACAGACTGAATGAGCACAGCTGGTTAGTTTCAGCTTGACCTTTAAACTATCCTCTGTTCCAGATCCAGCACTCTTGCCTGCTCCTAAGTTTACTGACCAAGAGAGACCTCAGGCTCATCATCAAATATTTGTTAGAAACTTTTCAATCAGCTTCCCCAACCGAGTTCCACTTACATGTCTGGACGTACTTGGGTTTCTCAGATTGACTGGTTGACAACTTGTTTGGTTTTTTAATTCTCCTTTAATTCTCAAGGTATATGGAAGGTATAATTTCTATAATAAATCTCTTGTCCCTTAGTTCATTGTCATTTTGCTTCTTGATTGAACTCTGACTGATAAACTAATATAACTTGTTTCAAAACATTTTCTCAGAAGTGTGATTGCTTGCCAATTTCCTCAATATTATTGCTCACTAAAGGACTATTTTCCATGCCTTCGGTTTTTTTCCTTTGAGGAGTTTTCTGGTCCAGTAAGAAACTTTTCATTATAAATATTATTAAATACAGTGTAATATATTTGAAATCAAAATCTATGTGGTTTACATAATATCTATTGAGAACTTACTGTCTGCTAGGCAAAGCTCAAGTACCGGGGATACAATGGTATTCAAGATAAAAAAATGCTTGATTTTATAGGTTTTTGCATTCTAGTGACAGGTGAGGAGACACAAAAGACAAATAAATAAGATTATTTCTTCTTTTTTTCTTTCATAGTTTATTGTCAAGTTGGTTTCCTTAGTAAGATTATTTCAAATAGTGGTTGTACTATGGAGGAAGATCTGAGATTGGATAACTGCCTGTGGCAGTTTTTTTAAGAGGGAGTGCTCAAGGAAGCCAGTCTGAGAAGTCTTTCAGAGACCAAGTGGCGTGGAAGACTAGCTATCTGGAGGTTTTAGGACACAGCATTCCAGGAAGACAGAAACAGCACATACCAAGGCCTAAGTGGTGAAAGAACGTGGCAAATTCTAGGAAAGGAGAAGAGGAAAAAAGGTAAGGGTAAAACAATTGTATGACCTTATAGGCCACAGAAAAGAGTTTGAGCTTTATTCTAAGTACAGTAAAATGCCAGTGCCAGAATTAAGTTTTTTGTAGTATGTTTTCTGTTTTAAATCTTTTATAACTGGGTGAAGGATGGAAGATAGGGGAGCAAGACTGGAAGCAGAGACTACTGTACCTAGTATGTGGAAGAAACAGGACTCAAGGTATATAATCATGTAGCACCTTTCTTTTTTCTTTCCTTGTCTCTTTATTATTTATTTCAGCAAGGCAATTTTTCCCAGACCTTCAATGAAAATTTGAGTTATTCAGTGTCTTTTTAGAGTACTTTTAGATAGCAAGTTTTAGAGTCACTTCAAGTTACTTCATAAATTAGAGTGTGCAGTTCCACAGAATAATAAAGACTTCAGTTTTCATTTAAAGCTCAATCCTGCAACAGGTGGGAAGCCCACTTTCTGGGCAGGAGTTGTGCTTTTGCTTTCTTCTCACTTCGCATTCCATGGTTTCTGTGCCCTGGAAAGAGACTTGGAGGGAAGAAGATAAGAGGAAGGAGATAAGGAAAGTTCTGACTTGCCTGGCACTTTCACTCTCTCTGTGTCTATCTCATGTTTAGAACTAATGCTTTCCTTTCTGAGTACTCTCATGGATTCCATCAGAGAGCTCACCTCCACCCCCAGCTCTGTGGACCATTCACTTGAAATCTTATTGGTGACTGATGTTCTTTCCTTCTTCATTCAGCTACTTTTGGAGTCTCTTTGGGTGGTCCTGTGGGGCATGATATAGGCCAACCTGACATCAGCTCCCTTGGATCATCTGAACATCATTTGTTACAGAAGAAACATTTAGGCATAATTTCCCTGAAAAACTCTTGGACCTTTTCTGACCCATCACCCATCTAGCACATCTCTCACTCACCTTCCTCTGTCAACCCATAGTTTGTTCTCTGTCATTAAATCTGACCAGTTTAGCCACCTCTCCTTTACTCCTTTACTCCCTTCTCTTTTCTTTTGAATTTTCCAGGTAGGAGTCAAACACCAGTTGATTGTTTGCTCTTCACTGACACAAACCAGTCTTCTTCCCATAGCGCTAAATATACCCAGTTTTATATCTCATATCATCAAATATTCCACCTGCTACCACCCTTTTACAGTCTAACACAACACATGAGTCATTCCTCACTTGTTCTGTGAAGCATAGCAGAATGGTTTAGAATATAATTAGGGATCTAGACAGCTTGGGATCAAATATGAGTTCAACTTATTAGCTGTGTGACTTTCAGTGAATTGCTTAATTTGTTTGTATCCAAATTTCTTAGTTTGAAAAATAATGATAATAATAGTAGCTTATATAGTTGTGTAAGGCTAAAAGAGTCAATATTTGTATAGATTAGTATCTGGCTCATTGTAACCACTCAATAGCTGTTCCCTGTTATTCTCTGAAGATTTCAATTTCTAGATATCTGTCTCTCTTCCTATTTCTCTTTCTCTCCAACACTGTTGTGCTTTTAGTCCTCTTTTTTTTTTTAATTTAAATTTTAGTTAACATACAGTGCAATATTGGTTTCTGGAGTAGAATTCAGTGATTCATCACGTACATACAGTACCTAGTGCTCATCACAACAAGTGCCCTCCTTAATACCCATCACCCATCTAGTCCATCTCCCATCCACCTCCCTCTGTCAACCCATAGTTTGTTCTTAGTAATTAAGAGTCTCTTGTGGTTTGTTTCCCTCTCTTCTCTTCCTCCACCTTCCAGTATGTTCATCTGTTTTGTTTCTTAAATTCCACATATGAGTGAAATCTTATGGTATTAGCTTTCTCTGATTGACTTATTTCGCTTAGCATAATACATTCTAGCTCCATCCACATCATTGCAAATGGAGATTTCATTCTTTTTGATGGCTAATATTCCATTGTATATATGTACCGCATTCTTTATCCTTTCATCAGTTGATGGACGTTTGGGCTCTCTCCATAGTTTGGCTATTGTTGATAATGCTGCTGTAAACATTGGGGTGCATGTACCCCTTAAAATCTCTGTTTTTTATCGTTTGAGTAAATACCTAGTAACACAATTGCTAGATCATAAGGTAGTTCTAGTTTTAGTTTCTTGAGCAACCTCCATATTGTTCTCCAGAGTGGCTGCACCAGTTTGCATTCTGACCAACCGTGCAAGAGGGTCCCCCTTCCTCTGCATCCTCACCAACACCTGCTGTTTCTTATGCTGTTAATTTTAGCCATTCTGACAGATGTGAGGCGGTATCTCATCACGGTTTTGATTTGTATTTGTCTGGTGATGAATGATGTTGAGCATCTTTTCATATGTCTCTTAGCCACCTGGATGTCTTCTTTGGAAAAGTGTCTCTCCATGTCTTCTGCCCATTTCTTAACCAGGTTATTTCTTTTTAGGGTGTTGAGTTTGATAAGTTCTTTCTAGATTTTGGATACTAACCTTTTATCAGATATGCCATTTACAAATATCTTCTCCGATTCTTTAGTCTGCCTTTTGGTTTTGTTGATTGTTTCCTTCACTGTGCAGAAGCTTTTTATCTTGATGAAGTCCCAGTAGTTTATGTTTGCTTTTGCTTCCCTTGCCTTCAAGGACATGTCTAGTAAGGAGTTATATTGCTTGAGTATATTATTTTAATACCTTCTCTTCCCTCTTCCTTAATTATGTCCTCTTCAGTGGAACTATCTTCTACCTTACCTCAGAAATTTTCTCATTTGTATCCTAAACTTGCATTCAAACATGTGTAGCCCTTCACTAATCTCAAGTTTAGTTATCTCACTCTCTGATTATAACCTCCTATTTTCCCTCTGGTATCTCAACTGCATTAATCCTTCAACCCCATCCAGAACCCATAATGCACTATCTTTCAACTCCCTCACATCTCAATTTACCTCTTATGTGTTATAGACCTTATGATTTCCTACATCTTCTAAGTTTCACAGTGGATGTGTAGACTCAATGCACTGTCTATAAGCTTTATTGTATACCCTTGGCAATACCCAATTACGGTTAAACCTATCTTTGTCAATACTCAACTTTTGAATATCTAGTTGATTGCAGCTAGACAAAAATCCTGTCATGCTAACTGTTCTCCTATCAAATTCATGGCCCCTGACTTCATGGCCCCAAATTCTGTCCATGATATTCTGTAACATTTTCCCCATCATTTGCCCTCCCCATTCTCTGGAGGGCAATTTTATGCCTTCTTAACTGTTGTCAGACCTTTACCTTTGCCTATATCTCAGCAGATTTTCAGTAAGAAATTGGAAGCAATGAGAACTGAGCATAGGTTCTCTTGACTACATTTACCTACCTACCGGAGTATAAATACACTCTTTCTTTCTTCTCGCCTAGGATGAATATGTGATTGTGTAGGACTAAGCCTCCATGTGCATTATCTCATTTTCATTCATTGACTAAATTCTCTCTCACTCCTATAACATTTTCCCCAACTATTGAATTATGCTCATCAGCATAAAATAGACTCTGTCTCCCAATTAATTGAAAAATTATTCCTTGACTCCCAAATTACCTCCATCGAATGTTATCTTTGTAGCAAAACTCCTTGACAGATTTTTATAATTGCTGTCTTCAATTATTCTTCTCCACAACAACTAGCTATTGCCTCACCTTTAATATCACATGGACTCATGGCTTTAAATTCCACCTATGCATTGGCAACTCCCCAAATTAAATTTCCAATATGTCCATTTAGATATTGACCAGAGATATCATAAGATTAGCTTTTTTCCAGCCTGTATACCCTGCCACCCAGTTGCTCACCACTTTTCTTTGCAGTCTTTCCCAAATAACTAACACCATCCTTCTAGTTACTGAGGCCAATAACCTTGGATCATGACTGGCTTCTTTCTTTCTAACATACTGTCTATAGGAGGTCATGAATGGGTTCTTTCTAACATAGTATCCAATTAGTGAAACCTATCAGCTGTATTCAGGTACATCTGACCACCTCTATTGCTTCCATCCTGGTCCATGCCATCCTAATCTCTGAGCTAGAAGCTATTTTGCAGTAGCTTCCTGTTTCAATCCTGACTGCTTCTCCCCAGATGCCTTTCGGTCAATTCTCAATACAGCAGTGGGAGCAATCCTGGTAAACTCTGTGGCATGATGACTAATTCAGGAGGGATTTAAAAACAAAGTAGAACTAAAATACTAGACATCAGTAACATGAAATAGAAGAGAAGTGATAGGAATTAAAGCATCCCAAGTTTCTTCTATAAGATAACAACTCATTAAATCCATGTATTGCATTTGGAGCTATGTGGGGGTGGGGGGAGCTTTCTTTGCCATGAAGCAGTGTTCGTTGAAACATTTTCTAGTATACATTTTCAATAAACCTGATGAAAGTGCTATATGCTAATTAGTCTTTAAATGGAAGGAGAATTTTTAAACTTAATTAACACTATGTTGTTTTCTGTGGCCTGTTGACAGAGACCAAGTTGTGTGGGAAACTTCCTTTTAGAATAGTATACTTACTATATATGTTAAGTGTGGTCTTTCACATTATGAACCCATATTTTCTATTGGAAGGGCCTATTGAGAATAGGATTTTCTTTTAATAAGAAAATATTGTTAGTGAGGAAAAGAAGCAAAGTTAAATTTAGATATGCTAAGCTCAGAGGGAAAAAAATGTAGGCATTCTTTTAATGTAAGTATATGAAAAATCCTTTTGTAAAGTTATAATTGTCAGTCGTCTTGGCCACATGGCAGGACTTAGTGATACCCTTTTTAGCTTTGTTGGAGATGTAAAAATCACATAAAATATGTGAAAGGGACAGCCTGGGTGGCTCAGTCAGTTGAGCATCTGATTCTTAATTTTGGCTCAGTACAGGATCCCAGGGTCGTGGAATTGAGCCCTACAGTTGGGCTCCATGCTGAGTGTATAACCTGCTTAGGATTCTCTCTCTGTCTCTCCCTCTGCCCATCTCCTTCACTCATGCTTTCTCTCCCTCTAAAAAATAAAATAAATGAAAGCAACATGAAATGTGTTTCACCATGATATTTATTACTTATGTAGAGAAACATTTCTGTTCTGTCAGTGGTGAGGCAATTGGGATCCCCTGCATACTTCACCTCACTTTCATATTCTGTAGCTCAAAAATCCAATTAATCTGATTCCTGCTTTGAGTATTTGAGTTTCAGGAAGGAAGGAGAGCGGGTATGAAGCTAATGTAGGCACCAGTCACACTACTCAAAAGAAGAGATTTGGGTCATTTCTATTTTTCCTGAGTCTCCTCAGTTTCTCTAACCTTTCCCTGAAGTTCAGCTTCAGTAACTTAGGTTCAGCCTCATATATGAAGCATTCTTATTTTTATTTATTTATTTTTTTAAGTTTATTGATTTATTTTTGAGAGACAGAGAGCACAAGAGAGGGAGGGGCAGAGAGAGAGTGAGACAGAGAATCCCAAGCAGGCTCTGTACTGGGCTCGAACCCACAAACTGTGAGATCATGACCTGAGTTGAAATCTAGCATCTGATACTTAACCTATGGAGCCACCCAGGTGCCCCAGTGAAGCATTTTTACATGGAAAAGTCAAGAGTCTTGACTTCCCTCAACTGCAATATCTGTTTCTGTTTTTGTTTTCAGTCAAGTTTGTAGTGCTTAATCACTTCATCATTCATGCGGGGCTTTGGTTTGGCCAATCATTCCTCAGCTTGTACTAGCCAATGCTTATACAGGTTTACAGGGTATTTATTTATTTATTTATTTATCTATAACCATTTGACCATAAGGCGATACAAATGTGTCGGTAAGTCACATGCTCCTAGGAATCTTATAATTCTATGGCATACCTTAAGTAAAACTTCCTATTAATGGAATGCTGCCAGGCCAGAATCCCCTATTAAGAAGGAAGCTTCGTTCCCTGCCCCCCTTCCCCAATTTTCAGTTATTAAAATGTTATAATAATAAATTCCTCCCCAAATCTTTCAGTTTGGTCTAAATGCTTGATCTTGCTAATTTTTGACAGGTTGCAAATTGTTTAATTCGGATTCTGCATTTTCTTATTAGTTGGATTGACATAAAAGCAAACTGGATTCTCTTCTGTTTGCTGACATGGTCACATGGAAGATAGAGGTTAATATGCATTCTATCCCTTAAACTCCAGTAATAATTCATTTCTTTAAAAATTTTTGCAAGCTGACCAGCTCAACATTTCTTTTGCTTACTACTGCACTAACAACACAAAGAAGTAAATTGAATAAACATATTGGTACTTTTAGAAACAAACAACATCTCAAAACTAGTTATTGGAATATATACAGACTCTGGAAGAGATGAGAGCTTGTGCTCACGTGCTGATATTTACTCATGCCATCATAGTTTTACTGAGCATGTGTAATTGTACACATTGTACCTTAATTGTACATTAAGGAAGTGTAGAGGTTGGGGAATGGCATTCATTCAACTTTCCTTTGGTCACTTTTGAGTGAACAGGCATGTAAATATTGTGTTTCCTAGATGAATGACACAAAATTTACAATTTGCATAATCCCAGTTTCTTTGTATTCACTACACTAAAATATCTATAATTTTCCACGATTTGCTACATAGAAGTGAAATCACTAGGAGAAGCACAGTATCCTATATTGTAATAGAATGAACAAATATAGCCGTGAACACTGGGGCAAAGACTCTTGGCAGCTCTTCCCTGAAAGCTGTGGAGGACCTGCTGTGCAGAGCCCTAAGGCATTCTGACAGTGAAAAAGCGCACTGATAAATAATGTTTTAAAACATTTAATTAATAACTAAGGCCACGGTATGTATCCCTTCTAGCTCAGGCAAGAGAGTTTTTTCTTTGTTGTTGTTGTTGTTTTCTTTACTCTGCAGTATTAGCAACTTTCCCAAGAGGTAGGTAATATACAAAAGATATCGGGAAATGCCACTGTCTTTTTAATCAGTATTTTTGAATAGAAATACTTGATA
Source organism: Crocuta crocuta (assembly GCF_008692635.1). Lineage (NCBI taxonomy): Eukaryota > Metazoa > Chordata > Mammalia > Carnivora > Hyaenidae > Crocuta > Crocuta crocuta. Next base: position 4,975,547 of record NW_027533089.1, on the reverse strand, counting down.
AGCTTTCCAAAATGAGTTATAGAGAGATAAAATGGTGACTCACCTAATAGTAACAATAATAACAATATTAGCAATATATTACTTCATGAAAGACAATAGAATGTTTAAAAGCTCAGACACTTGAGTCATAGAGATCTGAGGTCAAATATATGTTGCCAGTGAGTGACCTTGAAAAAGTGATGTAACTCTCCTGTGTTTCTTATAAAACAGGGATAGTAATAGGACCTATACACCATGTTGTTAAAATTAAAATAGAGAATATATATAAAACACTTAGTGCCTGGCACATCTTAAACTCTTAGTGTGTTCTAGTTATTAATAATGAGCATTTTTATTTTACATAATTCTCCATCTTGAGGGAAACAGAGGCAGTTTGAACTGTGTTCTAATGCAAGGAATATTTCAGATTCTGAGTTGTTAGATATTCTCTGGGGCAGAAAAAAGTAGAGACCTCTGTAGGTCTGGCATCCATAAAAGAACTTACAGGAAAGTCATGGTCCCATACCCCTTCATAGTTTCCTCACTGATCTTACCTTTAAGATTGTTAAAGGATAGAGAGGGGAAGGGAGACAGACGCTACTTGCAAATTCTTACAAAGTATAAAACCTGATGTTCTTAAGTCTTGCACAGACTGCAAACATGCCTATGTGCCCATGGTTTTCATTCTGAGGACAGGCTTCTTAGTTCTTTCAGATGGTGATTTCTTTTCACCTGTGGACCTCTTCCTGCCAGAATAGGTTACTGTGGACCTTTTTTTAAAAGTAGGTTCTACTCCCAACGTGGAGCTTGAAATCATGACTCCAAGATCAAGAGTCACATGTTCATCTACTGAGCCAGAAAGGTGCCCCTAGTGTGGACTTTCAAATCCAGTCACTGTCTCAAGAAAACCTTTCTGACCACCAAAGTCCAGGCCCAGTGTCCCTCTCATGTGCTCCTGGAGCACCCTATACTGAGCGAGGTATACCACATTCTATGGCAATTGCCCCATTTTCTTTTCTTGCCTCTCTAGCCAAATTGTAAGTTTGAAAAGACAAGCAACGTGGTTTGGCCAGTACTTAGCAGAATGCTTGACATATAGTGACCACTCAGTATTTTTACATGGTTGTTGTTAATGACTGAGAGAGCAGACTAGCTGTGCAAGTAGCTATAGTCCGATGCTTCTGTTCTGAAGAATATATGTTACCCTCTGGTAGAAATATAGGCCTAAGGGATATGAAGTAAAAGGTTACATATGGTAGTGATAGTAAAATAAATAAATTGGATGAGATACAGACCCTATCCAGTATTGTCCCTCTTTCATTTGCACAAAGACAAAAAATATTTCCATTTGTTCAGGAAACACAAGAAGATAGGAAAATATGAGTCTTGTCCACATACTTTTTTTGACTTATAAATTTGCTTAATTGTGCAGTTGTAAAGGATTAAGCTATCCTTTAGCATAAGGTAGTGTACTTAGAAAAGGATTATAATATTCATTGCGCGTATAGTAAAATTAACTGGAAGTAAAATTGGTACATGCATTTATGTTTTACAGAGTACTTTCATATAAATTGTTTCACAGTAACTTAAGTCTTAATATTTATTTGTTTGGAATTTTCCCTTGGGTTGCCAATTCCTTAGCCCAATGAATTGGCTAAGTCATTTTGATAAATGACTTCAAGATCCAGAGCTCTCCCTAACCTTCCATTAGTAACCTTGCCTCTATGGACTTGATTGAAATTCTTTTGTTTGTAACCAAAGAGCAACTCAGAGCTATTTTGATATTTTGTACCCATTTGGCCCCAAGTATTCCTACAGTGGCAACAAGTTTTGTTTTGTTTTGTTTTGTTTTAAATTCAAGGTTCAGTCACATATCTAAAAGTACCTCCACATCTTTCTATCTGCCTAATTATCAGTCTTCAAATGATTTTCTTTTCCTCTTTAATCCTCTACTAATTTGGCAAGAACTGCCTGATCCATCTAGGTTTTTCACCCTATTTCAATATCCTTGCATTGTGATTGGAAGGCTAATTTGTTCAGGACTTGTACAATGATGAGCTTTTCTCAAAACAGAAGCAGCAAGCTGCTTCACACCAACGTATACTTGGCCCCTCTCCTGTCAATCCATATGTAGCAGATGCAGATAGAATCTGTTGGTTGGCACAAGGAGCTCTGTGCACATGGCTCCTATTTTTAAGCCTCTGTTGGTATCCATGTGCAGAGAATGTGGCCTGTTACCGACGGACTCTGAATCACTCCAAAAGGAACCAGACTCAGAAATCCATGCAAGCAACCTTAAAATGAAGAACTTCCTAATGTGTGTGTGTGTGTGTGTGTGTGTGTGTGTATTGACCAGGAAAACATGAATAATTCAACCCTCTCATACCCAGTCACTGAGATCATAGTACTCTAAATAGAATCGCAATGATTCCATATAAATCATATCAGTCTGGAAAGGTTCAATGATTTTATTGACAGATTTTCTCTCACTCTCCCCCTTTTTAAAACAATACTATTACAGATGCACAGATATATGAATTAATGGCTTTTTTATTTTAAATAATTGATGCAAAAGGCCATAAGGGTGGCTTGCTATAACATGTCATTGTATGGAAAATAAAGACCCCAAAGATAATATCAAAAACATGTTGTGTCCTGTCAATAATGATAAAGGTGCATTAATTGATTTGGCTGTCGTCAAATAAGAGAAGTTAGATAAGACATTTTCACACTGGTTCCCAGAACGTGAGAAAATGGTTACTTGATATTTTTTTATCGATGATTATAGTAATTCCTTATGGTAAGTTAGCTTTTCAAAATTATAGGATAACTTTCAAAATTCCTATCAAGTATTTTTAGTAGAAAAAATGTCTCATTAAAAAAAATTTCCTTCCCATATCTGAGCCGACACTTTGTACTTTTATCTTTATCCCATTCTTATCCATGCAAACAGTGCCCACCCTTCATATTTTACACGTCCTGTTATCCCATAATGCCTGGATTATGTTAAGAAAGACCTAAGGTATTTCAGAACTAGTGAGTGATATGATGAAATAGAAAGATATGTTTGGGATAAGAAACTTAAGAAAGGCAAGAGAGGGGCAAACATGATAGGGGAAGGCTTTTAAAATTAATACACCCTAGGGGCACCTGGGTAGCTCAGTCAGATGAGTATCCAACTTTGGCTGTGCTGACAGGCAGCTCAGAGCCTGGATCCTGTTTCGGATTCTGTGTCTCCCTCTCTCTCTGACCCTCCCCTGCTCACGCAGTCTCTCTCTCTCTCTCTCTCCTCCTCTCTCTCTCTCTCTCTCACTCTCTCTCTCTCTGAAATAAATAAAACATTAAAAACTTAAAAAAAAAAATACACCCTATTCCACAACAGATGCATCTTAGAGGAGCCCAACACCTGTTGTGTTATCCTTAAACTCACATATACTCTCTTGTCTCAGACTTTGATTTATAGTTTGTATATCAGTTTGGGAAGATATTGTCCAATAACCTTGACTTCTGCATCCATCTGTCAACCACCAGTCCTTCCCTAAAACCAATGATGTCCAGATGGAATTTATCATCTGTGTTGTAAAGCAATATTTTTCAAATGATGAGAGACTCATAATATCAAATGAATGGATCTTGACCAGTAGTTTTAAATAAAATAGAAAACATCAGCTTGCATATAACAAAATAAGGAAGAGTATTAGTTTTATGAAACATTCGTTCGGGTTATATGTGTGTGTCTTTGTGTGTGTTTGTATTTTATGGGTCGTGATTCATATATAGTTACCACTATGGGCAGTTGTCAGACAAGTGGACATGGCTAGTCCTCCCATCAAGCTATTTAGAAATTAGCAAGTAACAACCAACCTAATCTCCCGCTCAGAACCTTGCTACTTCCCTGACTTCCCAGTACCAAAAGCACTCTGAGCCTGACCAGCTGCAAGATCAATGACTATTTAAGTGGAGTCTTTTCACATTGTCTCCATTCTACCAGGGGGTGATAAAAAAAAAGATGGTCCAGATGTTCCTACCTCAGGGCATCTGAGAGGAAGAGAGATGATGACAGCATGCTCTCTTCTCAATCTATGCATAGCCCTCACAATAAGGGGAAAAAAGAGCATGCCTCCTTGCAGAACTATCTGCCCAGAACCACCTGTTGAAGGTAACCTATAATCAGTCCTGTTTCCCCATAAATCTACCCTCATCCCTTTCATATGCAGTTAAGGATAAAAGTTTTGGCACAACCTTCGGTAATCTAAATCAGGAACAATAGAATATGCTACAGTATTTGGCTAAGTGACCATGATAAAAACCTGGTGCTGTCTCACTCTGGAGAAGGGGGTTTCTACAAATCCACCTCTCCACCGCATGTATTCATACCACGGAGGATGAGGAATGTATAAAAACCCATTCTGTCTCCTGACTCCCATTTTTTCTAAATTTCTTTAGTTCATTTTACCAAATTATTATCACTCCTTTCTGTAACCTCGAGCTGTGTGACTCACCTTGGCTCTGCTCTTTGGCTTACAGTCCGCATGTCAGATCCTATCTATCATTAAGCATCTTATTTGGACATGTTTCTCTGACCTGACCCCCAGCCCTCCCTTTAGGGCAGAATTTTATGTTTAATGTCTGTCTCCCTGTGCTTTCTACCTTCATACTGTATCATCTAGGTCCGTTAGATTATCCCCTACAGCTGTTCTGGAAGAGGAAAGGAAATTAGATATAACTCTTCTGCCATTGAATTACCACCACATAACCTAGCTCTCTTAGACTCTGCCCATTACTACCTGTGCACTGGTGCAAGTTTTGCAAGGAGAAAGAAATCAACTATATGGAATAGGAATAAAAGATGGAATTAATGAAGTGATGACTCTGTAACCTTTGCTTTTCCCAAGTTGGAGTATATATTATCTTCTCTACTCCTCTCCCTATTGTCCTTTTTCTCTCAAGATAATTTCTAATGAAGGCTGTCTGAGATCACATTCTTCTAGCAGCAGATCCTGCAAGCAAGGCTTGAGGTGCAAGTCATTTTATTTCTCTGGAGAACCCCCTAAGGAAACAGGGGCAGCAGGATAGAGAAGGGAAGAAACCAAGCCTGGGGCAACTTTTTCAGTCCAGTCCCAGAGCATAAACTGTGCCTCAGAGTTTGAGAGGATGTCCCATACAGGCAAAGGAGCAGGATGTCTATACTTTCACACCAGTCAGTCTGTTGAGAAGTGCACTGGGAAGGGAAGAGCCTGGAAGCAGTAAGTGGTAAGCCCCAGGCACTTAGCATCTCCTCAGCATAAGGCACAGGCCTCTGAAGTATAGGTGGGACTGAGTGAGTGGCTTGGGGAACTGGTGAAAGGGATCGTAGAGAAGGTGGGTAAGGCACATTAGGGTGTAGTACCAGACTATGCTTACTCCCTGAGTCTGAAAAGTTGAAGCCATTTTCTAAAATCACATAAGCATTTTGACTAGAGCTTCCTTTGCAACCAGAAGGAATCATGCTTTCCAACTGCTGGTATCAGGATTAGAGAGAATGGTGTTGCATAGTCTCTGATCAGCTCGGCCAGTATGGGATGAAGTGACCTAAAATTATTTAATACCACCGAGTGCTTCTTCTGGCCTGTGCACCATTTAAAATCTGGAATATATATTCTTTTTAACACATTTATTCGTCACATCAACCCAATATAATACATACCAGCATGTGGTTGAGCCAGGCAGTCTGACATTGGGAATGTGCTTCCCTTTAAAACAAAGATAAGGTGGGTTCTGCAGAATTAGAAAGAAGAAACTCATGATTCCCATGGCCAATTTCTGAAAATAACACTTCTCCCCCACTCCCACACCCCAAATTAAAAAAAGAAAGAATCCCAAGTTAATGAATTGAGAGCTCTAAGCCTGACCTCATTAAGCTGGATTCTCTCTAATGTGTATAATCCATGACAACACACACAGCGCTCATGCACTGGGAATGTCAGAGTCAGAGGATGATCTCCAGTGTTCTGGGATGCTTTTCTCCTAAGGGAAAGTCTTCTATTCTGACGAGGCTTCAGAGCTAAGGTATAAGACCTTCAGAAATCCTGACTGAACCTTAAACAAGCCTCTGACACATTGTCAATATGGAATTCACAATAAAAACAGAACCAAACTATAAATAAATATAGGGAAGCCTAACGATTCTTGGAAGTTAGCCATGATGATAACTTCTTTCCTTATTTAAAATATGTCCAATTCTTGGGGTGCCTGGGTGGCTTAGTCGGTTAAGCATCGGACTTCAGCTCACGTCATGATCTCACAGTCTGTGGGTTCGAGCTCCACCCCAGGCTCCATGCTGACAGCTCAGAGCCTGGAGCCTGCTTCAGATTCTGTGTCCCCTTCTCTCTCTGCCCCTCGCCTGTTCGTTCTCTGACTCTCTCTCTCTGTCTCTCTCTCAAAATAAAGACGTAAAACATTTTAAAAATATATATCCAATTCTTTCAGAAAAGTATTTTATGTCCCCCTGCTTTTTTTGGTGGTGGTGGTGGGGTATCCACCAGCTTGGTATCCTAAGTACTAGCAGAGTCTGACTGTTGAATAGTCCACTCTCTCTTCTCTTCTCCCCACCTCACACTTTAGTATACACACACACACGCACACACAATTAGCTTCACACCCACCCTGAACATATACCCAGTTTCACACCAAAGTTAGTCAGCTTTTTCAGCATGCAGTTCGTGGTCTTCACTAATCTCATATTGTAAGAAATAATATTTCCTCCTAGAAATGACAGAATATGTCCCTTAGGAATAGATTTAAAAGCACACAAGTCTTTCTTTCACTCAACTGCCAGTCTTTACCAAGAGTAAGAGGCATGCCCTTTCCCCTTACTGTGCAGTTGTTTTCTCACGTATGATACTCTTTGGTATTGCTACAGTTTCTACTACAAACTGAATTTCCCCCCTGTTACTGCTGGTTTATATTGTTCTCCCCTGCAGAGTTCCTTACCTGGTTTACTTCCATCAACAGCAGTTTGTGAGTCTCAAATGCTTTGCTGTTTATATTAAACTGAGTTCGTGTCAGAGAAGCTGTGAATTCACTACCAGAAGGCTATGATTCTGTCCTGAAATTGTTGTAGTTACCTGGTTTGTTTTCCATTATTAGTCAATTACAGTTTGGAATTTTATTATATTAGGTATTTTATTGAGCTCTTTTCCTAAGTGCCATTTGGATCAGAATGGAATGTATTGCTTTAACACAAATACATGTATGGATGTAATGCTTTATCTTTCTATTTCAAAAGCTGTTTTTCCAAATGTAAAATACATATTTTCTCCAGGTCTTCATTTTACGTATGCTTGTTTCTGAATTAATGAATTCCCTAGGTTTTAGGTAACTATTGGTAATATTTTTATATGTGTTCTCTAACATAACAAATTAATTTTGAATCAATGTCATCTAGTAATATAATGGAAATTGAGATTGCATTTCCTCTCTGGCATTGACTTTTTGTTACATTGGGGGCAATTCTATTAAAGTCACACCATCTTTGTCTTTCTAAGCCTTAGTTTCCCCAAGTGCTTAGTGAGAAATAACATAAAAGGCCCCCTTAGTACTGTGTAGACTAATGACAAAAATTATTGGATTAATGTTTGGAAAGTGTTTCAGAATTCTCTCAAGAAAGCTATTATGTAAGTAGCAAGTACTATTATTATTTTGCTATTTCAGCTTCCTTATTTTTCATTTCTCAAAGTCATTTGGGTCATTTACTATGGAATTTTCTGATTCCTTGACAATTTTTAATGGCTCTTCGGAAAGCCTTTTGAGGGCTGTTTAATCCCCTTGTTGATGATCCATCTACTTGTAGAGTTCATGCTTTTTTCACAACACATTAATATTCAAGATTAAAAAAAAATAGTTGTAGCTATTTTGCACCTAGATGAAATTGCTTATCTTTTGGAGGAGAAATTTATGATCTTGCTTTTCAAATTGGATTTTTTACTTCTTGTAGGCTTTTTTTTTTTTTTTAATGTTGGGGTAGGTAGAAATGGAGTTAGGTAATGCCAATTATTAATGGCACAGATTATATTTGAGGCAGTGGTCCCCAAATTACTCTCTGAATACACTAAGATGCCTTCTTCCTGTAGTATGGCAGTCTTTATGCTTTCTAGATTAGAATCACAAATTAACAATGCCAATTCTTTGAGTATGGAGCACATGCTATGAATTCCTATACACATATTATAAAATTTACATTTTCTCACAATTCCCACAATGGAAGAAAAGAAAAGGACAACATATATTCTGGCTTCCATATCCTCTGAGTTCCTGTGAACAGGAGGTGGGACCAGAGGCTGATTTCTTCCATGGAATCCTATCATTGTAAAAGTTCTAGAGTGGGAGAGAATGATAAAACTGTTGTTCAGAGTCTACTAGTGGTTAGTGACAAAACTGTATCTATAAAATGGCTTAAAAGTTTATTCAAAGTCTATTTGCACATGTAATTCCACTAAGTCTGGTCCCAAGTAGGTTTAATAGACCTAAGTTTTACCTTTATGGATATTTAATACAGAAAGGAAAAATAATAAGCTCAAGATTCCTTGTTCAGGTAGTATTGAAAATATATTCTTTTTTTCTGAATGGAAATGTTAAGTGATTCTCTTTTTAAAAAGTAAATAGTACTAAGGTCTTATGCTGACAATCCACAGTTGAAAGGAAATAATTAAGCATTACTCTACTACCTACTCATTTTACTCTACTACCTACATTTTTGGGTAAGCAGATACTCCAGCTGATGCTAATTGTTCTTTTTTTTCTCCAGAAGAACATCAGGTAATAAATGTGGAAAGAATTAGGAGATCATAAACTTGCAACCCCCAATGAAATAATTCTTTGGGACAGTGGTTTCCAGTGGAATAGACAATTAGGGGAAAGGTTGTTGGGGAAATTTACAGTGAGAGTTCAGCTGATAACCCCTGAACTTCTTATCAGCTCCCACTTTTATGGAAGGACCAACCAGTGTGTGTCTCCTGAGGAACACCACCACTGATGGACTGTTTCTACTACAAAATAAGTTGACTCTGCATTTAATCAAACCTCCAGAGCTAACTTACATTTACAAGAAAAATGGGGAATAAAAATGTAAACACAAATAGCATGACAAAAATGTATAGATAAGTCCAAAATGAGAGCTATTCTACAGGGTAAGTAACCAAGTTTCTGTAATAAAGCCATGATGGGGTTGGGGAAATAGATACAGGAGACAAGGGACTGCTTTATTGTAAAGCAAAGAAAAGAATGTGTACATCTTGTTTGAATCCTGATTCAGTCAAACCCATAACTAGGGCATTTTTTGAAACATTTAAGGAAACAATTATGGAGTGTACATTGAATGATGGAAGTGAGTTATTATTAATTCTTAGGTATGATAATAGCATTATAATTGTTAAGGAAATGTCATATTTTTGAAAAAGTTATACACTGAAATATATGAGTGAAATGAAAGCAGGTCTAGAATTTAGAATACTTTAGCAAAGATTAAAAAAACAGCTGCATCCAATGGAGCAAAATTTTGAGGCTTATATGGAGAATCATTATACTTTCTTCTTTTGTATATGTTTGAGAAGTTTCCGGATAAACCAATTTCTAAATGACTAAAAACACATGTGCTTGAGAAAGCACTTTATATTTCCTATTGTTTCACTGGTATAAAAACAATGTCATTGAATTCTTATGCATTGTCACTGCTGATTGGTTTCATGAAACACTGAGGAGTTGGGATGATCTCTGCCCTCAACCCCCTCCCCCTCCACCCCGCCTTATAGCATCAGAACCAAAGAATAGTTTTTTTTTGTTATTATTCATTTTTAAATCTTTTTTATCTTATTTACTTTTAAATTTATTTTTGCTACAAATTCACGTTTAAACTTTTAATGAATATAAAACAGCAAGCACTTAGTAGTCAGAATAAAAACTGATAAACACTCATTTCCCTTCACACTGACAAAGGTTTGGTCCTTCTGCCTCTTTCCATAGTTCTGATTTCCAGTCTTCCTCATCTGTTTTGTGATGGGCCAGGCAGCCTCTTCCTTGTGTACTTTGGTACATGTTAGTCCCTTCGGCTAAAATATAGTCTCATTTTTCAACAACTAAGCACATTTCTACTAATAATTAAAAGTTTCAGTGTAGCTACTCCATCATCTCTGAAAGTCAACTTGATGTCTTCTATCAGTNATTTTTTTTTTTTTTTTTTTTTTTTTTTTACTTTTTTTATGTATTAGTTTCCCTGCTGAAGGGTAAGATCCTTGAAAACAGAGCAGGTACCTTATCTTTTCATCCTTGTGTCTTCACCTAGCACAGAACTTCACATATATTAGAAACTGTAAATGTTTGTTGAATGAATAAATAAAAGGATAGTTTGTTAGTGTGAACCAACTTCAAACGTAGGAAGTCATACCATGAGGATGTCCTTATCCTGAGAAATGTTTTTCAGTTTTTCTCCTTGCAGTCTCCAGTGTGGCACCCTAGGCAGGAACACCAGAATTTGGCAAGCTTAGATGTCTGGGGACTGGCTTTGAATGCTCTTTTTGTTTTAAAACTCAACAACGTTGACTTAGGAAAGCAGACCTGTTTCCATTGTTTCCATTCCATTGCAGACACCTTCTTTTTCTTTTTTTAGTTTTTTACAACCAACCAGAGCATCACTTCCTGACAGCCTTCCTTCCCTGTGGACTTTCCAAAACTCATTTCTGTTTATTGTTTATTGTTGCATTATGTCAGCCTGGAATGGAGGGTGAGCTTCATATTATTTCTCTCACCATGCCATGTTATGCACATATCAAAGCAACTTTCCCTGAAGCTGTGTCTGGCATCTGGGGACCATGCTTTGTAGAATCTCTCTTTGCAGAGTCAGAGATCTGAGCCCAATGCCTATTCACAGACTATTTCCATTGCTGTTGAATTCCTATAGGAAAAACAGTAGAGATATTGAGGCCTATTGGAAATTTCTTAAAGCTGTCAATTTCCCAACCCTCTTGGCTTGTCTCTCTTTCTCCAAAATGTGCTGTATATCTTCCTGAAATTCAGGTGGGAGGTTCAGTCTCCCTTTGGGCAGGCACGTAAACTTTTGTGACTTTTTCCTCCCTTTAGATTAACAGATGTCCTCTGTTTTCCTGAGAAACTCAATTTCATTCACATGAGTTAACTGAAAACTCATAAAATCCGTAAGCTTTGAGAAATCTAATAATAGTTCTTTACCTCAATTGATATTCAAGTAATTCTACAACTTTGAGATGTTCCTTTCCCTTTATAGGTCAGGAAGAGAAGCATAAAGTTTACACAAGGGAGGATTCAGAGCCGAAGGATTTGAGTGAAAATCCATAGGAATTATTTAAGGAACCACCAAGAAGTGGTTCATGCCTCTTTCTCAAGCTCCTTAAAAAACAATTTAGGATTATATTCAATTAGAAACTAAGGGAAATGTTTTCAGGATGAGGTAGAAAAGCTGAGAGAGAAGTGTAATACATTAGAACAGGCTCCAGACAGCATGAGAATAAGTAGCGGTTGTGATATGGGGAAGAAAAGTGTGTCCAATGCCCTCTATGGCCGGGAGGCCAACATGGCAACACCGATTTGTCCCCAGTACAAATAGCAGGAAGTGAGTCGAATAGGTTAATCAATTTGTTACTCAGCTTTTGGAAGTGTTGCCAACTCCTTTTCGAACTAAAACTTGGATCACTGCAGATGACCATGGAAACACTTAGAACAACAAATGTTATTTTCCGAAGGCACTTTAGTAATAATTCACAAGAATAAAGAAATAAATAATGTCAGGAACAAAAAGCAGTCATGGCATAAAGACAAAGGAAAGAACACATAAGACTCCCAGTGCCCTTGGGATTAACAGGGGGTCTTTGTTACATCATCTAACCATTTTTAGAGCTACTTTGCCAGGTTTCCTAGGAGGAAAGTAGAGTCAAAAAGTAAAATTGTAATTCATCTGACTTTCTATTATGTGTGAAGTATCAAGTTCTTCTTTGCTGGAGAGAAAGAAGAAATATCTCAAAGAACTCACAGTAAGTTGTCCCAGAGACAGTGTAGTCAGGAACAGTGGAAAGACACTACACAGAATGTTGCCCACGGAGTTTCTTCTTAATACACATGCCAAGAACAACCCACCAAGGAATGTCTCCATGCTTATATTTACAGTGACATGCTGGAGGCTTTTCTTCCAACTGCTTTTTCCCTGTAATAATCTGACTATTGGAGATCTCACTAATTGCTTTGTCAGTGCTTTGGGAGAGCCTTACTTTTAGTGAGACAAGAAGAATGTAGTGCTCTTGTAAGCAATAGCAAGTAGGAGAGAGTGTAAAATTAAGTGTAATCTAAAAAAAGGAAAATTAAATTATGGGGAGATAGTTGCCAAAGGCCATAAAGGCACCTGGGAATTTTGGATTGGTTTAATGATGAATGGCTTTTGAGATAGATGATTCTTAATGAGAATAGAGTAATAGTTATGATTATACCTGGATTAAAATTTTGGCAGTACTATTTCTTAGCTCTATCATGTTGGGCACATTATCTAACCTTCTAAACATCAATTTCCATATATGTGAAATGGGAATAATATTACCTATCTCCCAGGGTAGTTAGGAGAATTAGATGAGTTAATATTTGAAAAACAATGGAATGGTGCTCAATGCATAGTATGATATATGGTTTTCTTTTCTTTTCTTTTTTTTTTTTTTAATGTTTTATGGAGAGAGACAGCGTGAGCAGGGCAGGGTCAGAGAGGAAGGGAGATACAGAATCTGAAACAGGCTCCAGGCTCTGAGCTGGGTGTCAGCACAGTCCGACGCGGGGCTGGAACCCACGAACCGTGAGATCATGACCTGAGCCGAAGTTGGACGCCCAACCCACTGAGCCACCCGGGTGCCCCTGATATATGGTTTTATTAATCACATGTTACCTAAAATTAAGTAAAAGTAGTCTCTGGTCATGGATATGTAGAGAAAATAATTTTAATTTATATAAAATTTTACTTCTCCCTTTCAAAACTCTAATTTTGTATTTATATTAAAATGTACTTTTTAAGATAACAACTAATCTGTGTATATAATTTATAAATTTTAGGGGGGCTATGCAATTATTTTTGTGCTGGATCACAACAATTTGACAACTGATGTTCCATATTAAGAATCTCCCTGTAGGGGCTCCTGGGTGGCTCATTTGGTTAAGCATCCAATTTCAGCTCAGGTCATGATCTTGTGGTTCATGGGTTCGAGCCTTGCATTGGGCTGTGTGCTGACAGCTCAGAGCCTGGAGCCTGATTCAGATTCTGTGTGTGTCTCTCTCTGCCCCTTCCCTTCTCATGCTCTCTCTCTCTCTCTCTCAAAAATAAATTAACATTAATTTTTTTAAAAAAGAATATGAAAACAGAAACATATTGCATAGGAACACATTATATATAGAGCATCACTATTTTTTCAACATGATTAGTATTCTGGAGATGTTAATGTGTTTTGGCCATTTTAAAGAGTGTGTTGTTAAGAATCTGAACTTCACAGATCCTTTCTAAGGGGAAACCTGATGACCTTGTGATCACTATCAGTTACCTCTGTTGGATAATAAAAGGGTTAACCACTTGACCAGCAACAAATCAGATTCTTCTCTTTCATGAGATGTGGAATTAAGAGATAAAAGCTTTTGTTAGTCATTTGTTAGATCATCAGCTCAAGAGTGATAGAACATTAGGACCAGTGTCAGAATCACAGGTATACAAAATCATGTGCAAGTTAAAGCTGGAAAGGAACAAATATTAAATATTTGAGATTTTTCCATTATGAAAAAATGTTAACTGATCTCCCCAAGTTAACTTTTATGATCTCTATTCCTCACAATCTAATATTTTTGGGTTAGAGTATTTAGAGCACTGTGGGTTGGATGTTGGAAATAAAAAAATATAATGAAAACAACTAAGACTAGAGATTAATAAATGAGCAATTATATCATTGAGATAGTGGGAAAACTGTGGAAAACAAATTGTCATGGTTTGCGTTTATATGAATTAGAACTATACATTGTACTAACATATTTATTATTGCTTTTTATTGAAATTAGTTATCTCCAGGTGTTTTCCTCAACATTAATGACTGGACTATAATCTTTTCAGTTATTTTTAGTTAATATCAGGTGACCCATAAAATTCCATAAACATTTTTTAAGAAGCTATTTTGTACCAAGTGGAATTTTTAAAATTCATATATATTCTGTTCAAACACAAAGAGATTTATAGGGCTTCAGAAAGATTTCCACAAAATTAGGCAGATGCTCACATATATTTGTGTGTATTTTTAAATGAATGCACCTTGTTGTACTCCATCTGTTTAGTACTGTAAACTCTTTCTAGAAATGACATCTCAACGACTCAAGGAGCCTCGCATGCACACATACACAGTAATACTTCAGACTTGTTTCACAGGGAAATAAAAGCATTGTTGCCCAGGCAGTCCAGCTTAAAATGTTTCTTTTATTAAGATTAAAACATTTTATAGAATAACACCATAATGTATTTAGGATCATTTTTCTTATTTACATGTGTTGTTCTGTCTTTCTCAATGTCTTTGGTTATAAAAATGTCCTATTATGTTTTAAATATTGCAGACTATCAGAGAGGGAAATGGCAGTGATTTGTGCTTATTACTGCACAAAGTCCAGTAAAGGTTAATGAACTTCTGCTACTAAAGGAATTAAATATTCAATTTAAACATAGGCCAGGTGAAGAATATAGTGATTCTTTAAAAATCTGCTATAATTATATCTAGCCATTTTAGCCTCGTTTTCTTTTCTTTCTTTCTTTCTTTCTTTCTTCCTTCCTTTCTTTCTTTCTTTCTTTCTTTTCTTTCTTTCTTTTCTTTCTTTCTTTCTTTTCTTTCTTTCTTTCTTTCTTTCTTTCTCTTTCTTTCTTTCTTTCTTTCTTTCTTTCTTTCTTTTCTTTCTTTCTTTCTCTTTTCTTTCTTTCTTTCTCTGCCCAAATAGAAAATGCCAGGTAAACAAGATAGTCTTGTTTGAACTATAGTCATTTGGTATCCATCTAGTAAATTTCATTCATCATCACTTTCAGAGAGTGAACAGGTTAGGATTTTGTGCACCATAAAGAAGAGCAAATAGCTTTGTGCAGCTGTTTGATGGAGACTATAGGATCACTAAAAATAAAATGATTTTAAGTTATGAAACTGAGATGTGGAGTAAAGGGTTTGACTTCTGTAGTATATAATATACTAGAGCTTAGGCCACAGGACTAAGAGTTTGAAAAATAACACTGTCTCATAAAAACTATAATTTCCTTTAGTAAATCATGCAACACAAAACTCAGTTTGTAAGAAATTCTTTATATAAAACCATAACAATTTACCTACTTAAAAGATGGGCATATATTGGGTTAGCATTTTAAATGGAATTCTAAATTAAGATGTCTCAGTTAAATTCCTCTAGATTAGAATAAGATTGACAGCCTTATTTTGTGTATAAACTGCCAGTTTTGTGTTTCCTAGGAAAAATCTCCCATATTGAATTTTCTCCATAGAAAGCATGGACATCTGGAGATGAAAGGATGCTCCCTGGGGAAAAAATTCACAGATCATTCTTCATGATTCTATTTTAAATAGAATAGACATCAAACCAGTACATGTATTCATTGATTTATCCACTTAATAAATATTTATTGGCTAAACATATTTTATGTGTTAGACACTTCAGGAATCTTGTCATATGCTTATGAGTAAAGTAGATCAAGTGTTTGCCCTCCCGGAGCTTACATTCTCATGGAAATAAGTAGATCATTAACTTGTAATATCAGCATAGTTATGGATAGAACCCATTTCAGTCTCAGTATCTCAATTCAGGGGATAACTGAAAAGGTCCTCCTTTGTAAATATCAGGTGATGATAAGTACTGTTGAAAATAATAAACACGGAAAACAAAAAGAGAGTGTGGTAGAAGGAAGGCTGTTATTATTAATACAGAATGTCAGGGAATGCCTTTTAATGAGAAATAAGGGAGCAAGGCCTGTAGGTAGTCCAGGGGAGAGTGATTCAGGCAAATGAAATAACAAGTGCAAAGGCTTTCAGGCAGAAGTGCATTTGGACCATTCAAAGACTAGCAAAGAGGCCAGTGTGGGTTGGGTAGAGTGGTAAGGGGTAGAGGGGTAGGAGAGAAAGTCAGTGGAACCTTCAAAGACTTGGTTACTATTGGTCAGGCTATTACTCTGAGTAAATAGAATTCACTATAGAAATTTGAAATGAGAATTAATACGATTTGACTTCTGCAGAAGAAGTATTTGTGTTATAAGCTGAGGGAGGACAGGGGTATAAGTAAGGATAACAGCTAGAGGGCTACTTGGGCAGTCTGAGCAGAGAGAAGGGTGATTAAAGGAGGTTGATAGTGGTGTTATGTGGAAAGCAGTGATTCAGTTTTGAATATACAGGCACTTCCTGCACAAAATCTCCCTAATAAATATTTTCCCACTAGAGCACCTCTTGATTTTTTAATGCCCACATTCTATACTATACACATGAAATATATACCAATACATTTTTAGAACTATGTTAACATAGGAAAGATTAATATTTATGTCCCCCAAACTCAATAAAACATTTTTAGAGATATAATATGCATGAGAAATCCCAACTTGAAACTAAAAAACAGTTGCTAGAGCATCGGAATCATATGTAGGCATTAGAATAACAACCAAATATCAAAAAGAGGATGTTCATCTCAGTTGTTGCTGATGCTAAGAGGTGTTATAGAACCCTATTTATAAGGCATGATAAACATTGTCCTTAACCATGAGGATGATAGGATAAGAAGCTTTACTTTTTTGAAGGGGTCCACCCTTTATAGTTCTGTATAGAAAACATTGGAAATGTAAAGTCCATTTTGCATTTTTTTATCCAGACATGCCAATTTTTTTTAAGTCTTCACTCTTCAAAGGTCTCTACAAATACCCTAATGACAGAGAATGTCTATCAGTTACTCTGAGTCTCATAACTTGTTGGGAATTACTCATTCATCACCCAAAGTGTCAGCACTATACCTTCCACAGCAAGTGACAAAGATAGCTTTAACCTTTTCCCCTTCTTCCTTCTCAACTTTTGCCAAGCTTTAAGTGTCTATTTTACTTGGTAAGTAAAGGTATTATAGGGAATTCTTGGATTTTTATTATAAAATTTTGCCTGCATTTTTTTCCAGACCAATATTATTTACTGTAAAATACTTAAAGCATTTTACAATGTAATTTTTTTTTTTTTTTTTTTTTTTTTACTGTGTAACAGGTACATTCTAGAAATTTAGTTAGGAGCTTTTGGTTTGACAATTTATTATAGTTTTGTTTTTTTTTTTTCCGCCAACAAAATAACAGGAAATACACTCCTGGTTAGCTCTGTGTGTGTGTGTGTGTGTGTGTGTGTGTGTGTGTCTGTGTGTGTGTGTAGAACATCTAATGCTCAGAAACACTAATATTAAGTGGGAATGCCTGTCTTTTGAAGGTGGGGTCTGTAGGAAAGGATGGGTCAAAGGTGGTTCCAAGGTTTTTAGCCAGAAGCAAACTTATAATTATTACAGTGTATAGGTTGCAGTTGGAGCAGGTTTTGGAGGAAAATCAGATACTCTGTTTTGGACATTTTGAGTTTGAGATGCCTCTCAGATATCCTAGTTGAGATGTGAAGTAGGTTCATGTGAATATGTGAATCTGTTGTTCAGGAGAGAGAGCCAGGCTAGTCGTATTATTTTGGGAATTACCAGTATGAAGGTTTACAGTAGTGAGACTGGGGATGATCATGTAAAAAAGTGAGTGTGGATAGAGAATAGGTTTAAAAAGAAAAGAGCCCATGTACCCCAATGTTCATAGCAGCACTCTCAACAATAGCCAAAACATGGAAAGAGCCTAAGTGTCCATCAACAGACGAATGGATCAAGAAGATGTGGTTTATCTATACCATGGAATACTACATGGCAATGAGAAAGAATGAAATCTGGCCATGTGTAGCAACATGGATGGACCT
>NW_027533089.1:4913511-4957534 GCF_008692635.1 Crocuta crocuta | reverse complement strand
ATAAATAAATAAATAAATAAATAAACTTTTAAAAACAGTAAAAAAGAAAAGAAAAAGAAAAGAGCCCTGAGAACTTTCATCATTTAAGACTAGAAAGATTAAAAAAAAAAGCCAGAGAAGGAGGTGAATATGAGTCGCCAGTGAGAAGGAGGAGACCCAAGATAAAGGGGTCTGAGAAGCCATGGGCACAAAGTTCCCTTCCCTTTCTTCTCTTCTAGAAAGAGAAAGTAATTAACTTTGTCAAATGCTGCCAGTTGATGAAGGCTGAGAATTGACCATCGATTGAACTCAGCAACTTGGAGGTCATGGATGATTTGGTAAAGGCTATTTCAGTGGAATAGAGAGGACCTGGAACCCAGGCAGAATGAAAGGAGAATTGGTAATCATGAGTATAGAGAACCCTTGAGCCATGTAATGAAATCATGAGTTTTATTACAGAGAGGAATAAAGAAATGAAATTGTAGCTAAAAGAGCATAATGGGTCAGAAATGGTTTTTGTTTTTTAAGATAGTAGATTCAATAACATACCTGTAATGCTAGAAGAAATAGAAAAATGGTTGGTATGAGAAAATATTTGTTATATCCTTGAGTGAGTGAGGATCTAAAGTGTGTGTGTGTGTGTGTGTGTGTGTGTGTGTGGTGTATGTTGGGGGGTGATGGTGTTTGGCCTTGATAGGAACATTATTAATTCATCTGTAGTAACAGAAAGAAAGGCAGATCATCTGGGTACAGATGTAGGTAAATAGGTAGATATACTGGTGGGAGCTTATTGAAAGCCTTTTCCAATTGCTTTAATTTTTCACAGTGCACAAAAGTAGTTTTCATGGTTGAGTGCTGAAGTAGTGGAAGGGGTTTGAGGTTATAAAGAAAATGTGTTATCTGTAGGTTGGGAACTATTGGTGATGCCAAGAAAGATGGAGTTAACATGGAAACAGAAGTCATTGAGAACAAGATGGTAAAACAGGTATGAGGCAAATGTGTTGCAAAAGACCTAAAAATAGAAATAGATGTTTTTACAGAGACTTGCCATAGTAAGCAGAAGAGTACTTTTTTAAACCAAGATGCTACAAGCCTTCCAAAGTGTGCTACCAAATGGTTATCAGTGTTTACAATGTCTTTACAGCAGACAAGATGATAGAATGGGACTCTTTCTGTTTCTGTTAGCTCAGGTCCTAAAGGCTTAGAACAATACCAAAGGTACAAAGTTACCCTATATCATCAAGAGCTAATTCACCTAATCAGGATATGCCAAAAGGTGGTGAGACTAGTTTAATCTCTCACCTCTAGTCTCTCTAAATAGAAAAGGTTGAAGAGGAATGAGAATATTTTAGAAAGAGTTTTTGTCGTGCCATAGTTTCACCTCCTCCCTCAAGTGAACTAGGCTTCATGGGGCCCTTCTCAGGAGTTTAAATGTGTTCCCGAGTTTTGGCTTAGGGTAGAAGGGAAAAGAAAAAGAAGGCTGCTCTGGAAGCAAGCTGTACTTGCATCCCAGCAGCATGAGAGTACATGAGTTTCCCATAGGTCACGAGGTCCTTGGAAGAAGGTTAGCCCAGTATAATTGTTAAAGAGACCCATGAGGTCTTCTAGCCTAGAGCAAGATACCTGAATAGAAAAAAAAAAAAAAAAAATCAACCCGCATAAAGCTATGGGTGAATCGTAGGATTCAGCAACTCCTGAGCACAAGAGTGGATGGCAGATGGTTAGTGTGTAGTGAGAAGAACAGCATTGCCTGCAATATCCAAGAGGCCTGGACAAGGCTTCCAGGAGGAGATTCTTAGAACATATAAGAGTCTGCTTAGGGAAAAAGAGTTGCATCCAAAGAGTCCTGACACCCCTACATCAAGTAAGACTCAATATTTTCTTCCTAATCCTTTTTTCCCCTGGGCTGGAGCCAAAGGGGTCTGAAACTCTTATTAATGGAGTAAGCCAGGAAATGAAGGAGAAAGAGAACACCATATTCCCCTTCCCATCACAACCTTTCAGACCTGAGACAGGCCCTATCTGGGGGAGGGGAGAAGACTTTACTAGTATATAAGTTTAATTTAGGATATTATATTTAAAGGGACTGACCATTTTAATACTTGTTCTTTACTGGAGTAGGGTGGTTATCACCAAACCACTCTCTATATATATAGTGACAATACCTACTTCACAATTGTAATATATATGTAATTATAATATGTAATAATGACATATAGCATACATGTATAATACATGTGTTTATATAATATGTAATAGCATTGTTATATAAAATTAATAATTTTACATATATAATTGTAATGAAAATTAAATGGAATAATGGATATGAGGATCTAATTTTCTTCCTTAAGATCAGGAATCTTTTCATGTTTCCTGTCCCAGGATATCACAGAATAGCTCTCAATAAATAACATGCAGCCTGCTCTCATTTCACATTCATGATCACTAACCTCTAGAAGGTGGTCCTAAGGGGCGCCTGGGTGGCTCAGTCAGTTAAGCATCTAACTCTTGACTTCGACTCAGGTCATGATCTCAAGGTTCCTGGGATCAAACCCTTTTTCCAGCTCTGCACTGACAGTGTGGATCCTTCTTGGGATTCTCTGTCTCCCATTCTCTCTGTCCTTTGTGTGTGTGTGTGTGTGTGTGTGTGTGTGTGTGCGCGCGCACGCGCGCGCTGTCTCTTGCTCTGTCTTTCTCTGTCTCTCAAAATAGATAAACTCAAATATCATCTATCTATCTATCTATCTATCTATCTATCTATCTATCTATCGAGAGAGAGACAGAGATAGGGAGAGACAGGGAGTATATATAAAAGAAGGTGATCCTAAGACATTATCTCATTTATTTCCCTCCTCTCATAGGAGCCATTCATACCCTTTCCTTTCTCCTTAAATATCTCACAATTTCTCCTCCATCTTCTCTGTGAATGTTCTTACCACCTTGGTGTTCCTCCTTTCTCATTATGGGGAAAATTTGCCCATGAATTCATTCCTACCTCAAATATTAAGTTAATGGACTTCAGAGTGTTTTTAGAAACAGAGTCCCATGGGTTTTTCCTAATGAAATCTTACATAGAACACAAAAGTAGAACTGTTCTAGTTCAAGCATGGGGTAAAGTTGGAATATCTAGAGGTCTCAGAGCTCTGAATGCTCAGCCATACCCTTCTTGTCACCCCCTATCACCCACCCCAATGGTTGTCAGACCAGGAAGTATTTCTAATGAGTCATAGAGAACTCTCCCTCCTTGGTACTCTGTTTTCCATGCCTCCCAACCCAACCTCTTATCCATGTGTTGACATATGTAGATCAGATACACTCATGCCTAGAACATAATACATGCTTGATATGTGTTAAGCATCATTATTATCGTATAGCTCTTTCCTCTTCCTTCTTTCTCCTAACATAGGTTTTCCTATGTTTATAAAGTTTTTGGTCTCAGTTAATTTATTTATTTATTTTTAGTCCACACTCCTGTCCCAGTGATCTTTTCATCTCATCTAGTGCCGCCTGTCATTTTTCACAGATGACTCCCAGTTCTGTGCCTTTAGTCTCATGTCTCAGATCATAGGTCATCCTCTCCAGTGATCAGCCGGAGGGTTGTTGCTGAATACTCTAACCCAAGTTTCTCCTCTTCTCTGGTTCCTCTTCCCTATTTCTGTTCATGATCACATCATCTTTTTCCCAGAAATAAAATATGATGGCCTTCTGTGAGTTCTTCATCTTCCTGATGTCACTCAGTTGTTACATATAGATTCTGCTCTGAAGGTCAACTAATATATGTCCTTTCCTTTCCATTTACAACACCGCCACCTAGTTTAATTTCTCATTTCATTGTTTGAGTGAGTTCAATAAACACTGAGCTAGTTTTACTACCCAGCCTTCCTGGTCCAAATCCATCACACTTACTGTTGCCAGATGGATCTTCCCAAAACTTCTCTATTTAGTACCCTATCCCAAATCCCTTTACCTAAGATTTCTGGTCTTCCACAATGTGTCCCTAACCTCTTTTTTAGAGTTTATTTAATTATTTATTTTGAGAAAGGGGGAGAGAGAGAGAGAGAGAGAAAGAGAGAGAATGAGAATGAGAGAGCATGAACAGACAAGAGACAGAAATAGAGGGTGAGAGAGAATCCTAAGCAGGCTCCACACTGTCAGCATAAAGCCCAATATGCGGGACTTGAATCCACAAACTGCGAGAACGTGACCTGAGCCAAAACCAAGAGTCAGATGCTTAACTGACTGAGCCACCCAGGTGCCCCCTTAACCTATTTTTTTAAAAAGCTTTATCCTATTTAATGTTTTAAACAAAGTTCACATTAAGGCCAAATTAAGAAATTTGTTTTTTTCCAAAATTACCTTGAAGTAGAAAAGAAATATTCTTTTTTACTTTCTCTTTCTTCGTCTAGAAGACATGCCTACTTCTATTACATTTCTAGATGCTCTTTAAGGCAGTATAATGCAAGAAGTTAGAACATGGACTTTGGGTTCAAGTGCTGCCATAAGAAGGCTCTATGATTTTGGGTTAGGGGTTAACCTCTCAAGACTTAAATTCTACATTTGTAAAGTGGGAATGATAGTTTTTTATACATCATAATGTTATTGGGAGAATTAGATGTGGTTATATATTCTTTTTAATTTTTTTTTAATTTATTTTTGAGAGAGAGGGACAGAATATGAGTGGGGGAGGAACAGAGAGAGAGGGAGACACAGAGTCCAAATCAGGCTCCAGGCTGTAAGCTGTTAGCAAAGAGCCTGATGCGGGGCTCAAACCCACAAACTGCGAGATCATGACCTGAGCTGAAGTTGGATGCTTAACTGACCGAGCCACCCGGGTGCTCTGATAATATATTCTTAATGTTTAAACCTATTAAACAATGGTATAACATTGTAAATACCAGTAAATTTTCTCTAAGACATCAGGCACAGTTCTGACCCAGGATCTCTGTACCTGCTGCCTCTGCCTGTAATGTTCTTCTCCTAGACATATACATGACTTATTCCCTTAGTCCCCTACAAAATGTCACTTCTTCAAAGAATTTTTCCCTAATCATCCCAAGGTATCCATCATTTCTACTGTTCTCTATCCCTTTACCTTTCTTCTTTTTCTTTACTGCAACTGATATTATGTAGTCATTTATTTGTATATTGCCTGCCCCATTAGAATGTAAGCTGCCTGACTATAAGGTCTTAGTTAATTCTGTTTATTGCCAAATTCTGTTTATTACCTAAAACAGTGCCTGGCATATGGGCAGCTATTAATGGATATTTATTGAGTGAACAGAAAACCAAATAAAATTATTAAGTCTTAGCTTTAACAAAAGGCAGTTCCAAATGCTACAGTTATAATATTGTTTATGATCAGTTCTACTGGATTAGTTACCTCCTTCTATGAAACCTGCATGTACTGCTCTAATATATATTAGAAATATATATTCTGACTTAGATATTTATGTCCATTTAGTCCAATGTGCCAGATCAAAAACTTCTTTAGGATAAGAATACTGTAACTCAGTGGTTGGCATACATTTTCTGCAAAGGGCTATATAAAAAATATTTTAGGTATTAGGCCATATAACCTGCCACAACTATTCAGTTCTGGTGTGGTAGCACAAAAGCAGCCATAGGCAGTACATAAAGAATAGGTGTGGATGTGACCTAATAAAATTATTTTTGCAAAAAGAAGTGTCAGTCCAGATTTAACTTACCAAACAGTTTGCCAGAAACTGCTCCATTTATCAGTAACCTTCAACACTGTGGCTTTTATATAGAAGTCACTCAATAATATGAAATTATTGTTCAACAATTTTGTTATGTCTTATGTATTATATCATATATAATGGCATATTGAGTCATAGTTATGACATGTTATGTCACATATATCAAATAAGTTCGATAGTAGAGACACAAAGATAGTAAAGAAATTATAATAAAATAATGGAAAAATAATTTACTGAGCACTTAGTGGTACTCAAAAGTTATTTCACTTGATTTTGATAATAGCCAAAAAAAATGGGTATGTGATTCTCTAGGAAGTTAAGTAGCTTCTTCAGTTCATCAAAGGAGAGTAACAGTCATAGCAATAATGGTAGCTGGAGTTTCTGAACATATATTAGGTATTGGGCTATAAACTTTATATGTATCAAAAATTCTGGTAACTGATTTCATTGTGTGTGTATGTGCAAGTGTGTGTGTATGTGTGTGCGCACAGGGGGTGATTTCCACACACATCCTGGCAATTCTTAGATACAGACTGGGCACCCCACAATTCAACTCAGTTCTGACACTATCCACCCAGAGATATTGTCACATCATACAGGTTAAGGGTTTTTAGTCCTAGAAGACTGTCCCCATTTCTTACTTCACATAACAGTCGAAATCCCAGGTTATATCACCTGACCAATTGGCTATGGATTGAAGGTTCAACAATCCTTTCCTTGGGTTTGATTAATGTTTGATTAATTTTCTAGAACAGCTCACAGAACTCAAATAAACATTTTACTTAGTAGATCACTGATTTATTACAAAAGGAATAAATCAGGAATAGCCAGATGGAAGAGATGCATAGGGCAAGGTATGGGGAAAGAGCACTGAACTTTCATGCTCTCTCTGAGCACAAACTCTCCCCAAATCTCCATGTGTTCACCAATCTGGGAGCTTTCTTTTCTTTTTTTAAACTTAATTTTTAAAAAAATATTTATTTATTTGAGAGAGAGAGAGAGAGAAAGAATGTGAGTGGAGAAGGGGCAGAAAAAGAGAGAGACACAGAATCGAAAGACAGGTCTAGGCTCTTAGCTATCAGCACAGCCTGATGTGGGGCTTGAACTCACAAACTGAGGTCATGACCTGACCTGTAGTCAGATGGCTAACCAACCCAGGTGCCCCAATCTGGAAGCTTTCTAAATTCCCTTCTTTTGGGTGTTTATAGAGATTTCATTATATAGGCATGCATAGTTGATTAAATTATTGGCCTTTGGTGAAGGATTCAATCTCCAGCCCTTTTCTCCTCCTTCCAGAAATCAGAGAGTGGGAATGACCCTCGAAACTCTCCATTTAAGATTGGTTTCCTAGACAACCAGTCCCCATCCCCTTACTTGGGGACTTTCCAAAAAATCCCTAAGTAACAAAAAAAGACACCTTTATTGGTCTCATCACTTAGGAAATTCCAGTGGTTTTAAGAGCTCCGTGTAGAAACAGACCAAATATGTATTTCTTATTATAAGTCACAATATCACAACATCACATAATTTAATTTGATCTTTATAACATGCTTTGAACTAGGTAATGCATTCCCCATTTTGTAGATAAAGAAAATGAGATTCAACAAGTTTAAGTAATTTTCTTGATAATCACATACTTGTACTGTAAGAAATAGAACAAAATCTGCCTGACTCCAAACCCTAACAGAGCGACCGCTCTATTTTACTCTGAAGCATTTATAAGAGGTACCTGCATGATAGTCTCATGATAGAAGAATGGAATATGTATGCTAGGAGGTTGGGGTTATCTGATTTATTGAATAACATTTAAAATAAGTCAATATTAGAAGTCTTTCGTAATCTGGCCTCCTAAATCAACCTGCCTGCCACTGTTCCCATCAAAACCTCCCAGATTACCCCAGCTGGATGGGAGCTCATGACCTTTCCTTTGCTTTTACTTCTCCACACCCCTCTCACTTCCTCTAATCCCTCAGAATCCTGTAACCTCCTTTTCTACTTATTCAGTGCTTATCTGCTCAGTTATCACCATGCTCATGAATTCTTGCTTTCATTGATTGGCTTACAATGATACCTACATTCTATACTCACAAAAGTTCAGAAATAACAGAAGTAAAACCAATGAATCACCAAAGCAGTAATTAGTAAAAGTTTATTGTGCATGCACCAAAAAGACAGTTTGCTAGTCAGATCACTGAAACTGAAACATGGAGTGAGGCTCAGGGATATATTGTTATACAGCAGATTATATAGTGAGAAAGCAGTAACTATTATAGTGATTGGTTATAAAATTACAATTTCCTTAAATGATAAGGAATTGGTTACCTCCAATCAGCCTTGGGAAACAGTTTAAGTTTTGCTTATGATTTTCAGAGGCATAAGCAAGAAATGATCCACATTAAGTTAGCCTTGTAAAATAAGCTTAATTTAAGCTTTGTTTGGATGATGAAACTGGTTTTTGTCTACACAGGGACTATTCAAGGGTGGTCTCTGCTTTTGACTGTTAACAGTCCTCCTTTTGGTCATTCCCTCACCAGGTTGAGAGTATGACCAACCACTATAGTGATATTCTTGGTTAACACTGTTGATTTAGTCAGGCTAAAAAGTCACATATTCAGTGTTTCATTTGAGTTATCAGTTAGGGGAGCCATGTAGTCACTGTCTTCAGTATTTCTGTGGTTATTGTTGATTTCATCCAGTTGTCTGATTCTGATGGATGCCATTATGAGATGGCTACCAACAGGCACTTAAAACCCTCAAGAGTAGGAGGGGAGCTAAGCTGGTGAAATAGTAGGAGGTCCCTGGGTTTGTCTTGTCCCTTGAATAGCTAGATAACTATCTAATTATTCTGAATACCCAAGAAATCAACCTGAGAACTGTCAGAGCAAACTGCACAACTAGAGGGAGAGAAGAGGTAACACTGAGGTAAGTAGGAAGTCTGGAGATGTGGTTTGGGGAGAAATGGATCATGGGTACTGCAGAGGGGAGAAAACCCTCGATGCAGAGAGAGGTGAGAGAGAGTGGAGTGCACAGGGAGAATATGGACAAGGAGAATACGTCCCCAAAGCTATTGGCTGGGGAAAAGAAGAGGGGCTGATTTTCATGAGGTTTTACAACTATAAGGGCTCAAAGCTTGAAGTTCTAGAGGTCGGAGGGCTTGGCTGAGATAGAGACCTGAGGGTGCCGCCCTACACTCCTGGAGCAGAGGCAAGCAACACTGGGGCCAAGGGCACCATCTGAGGATTGCCCCAGGCACATGGGGAGAGACTGTTGGATCTTCTAGCATCTGTGAGAGGTTGGCATTTGCAGAGAAACCTCTCCAGGGACAAAGGAGCCAGCAGGTGCCATTTTCCTCTTCCACCCCTCAGCACAGGAGCAGAGATACCCATTGAAGGTGGCTAACCTGGATGCTGGTGCCTTAGCCTGCTTGCTCCAAATCTAATGTCTCTGTGCTCTGGCATGACTGCCCTTCCAGGTAAAACTTGCATTCATCACAGTCTGGGAAGACCACCAGAAGACCAGCACAACTCCTCCACCACCACAGCACATCCCTAAAGTTTGGAGTTTCAAAAGTCCGCAGGATTGTCTGGTATAGAGCCCAAAGTGCACTGTGCTGCTTCAGGCAGGCAAGCAGCCCAGAGACAGACTGCCTGAAGACAGTGATCTGAAAAGTATCTGGGACTGAGGAAATTATTTACTCACCTGGGGGTGTTTCCCTGAGAGCAGCAAGCACAAAGACCCCTGTCTGGGGACAAAGGAGCTGGCTGGTGCCATTTCCCTCCCCTGCCACATAAACCAATTTCAATAAACAACACAGTGCCAGCATTGGCTGCCTAACCTGTTTACACCAAGTCCTGGCCCACTGCTCTCTGCTGGTACTGGTTTTCTCAGACATGTGTGCCTAAGGACCAGTGCAACAGGATTCTTCCCCAGAAAAACAGTAGAAAACCCTGCCCATGCCACACCTCCTGAACAGAGAGTTCTACAAGGCTTCAGTTTTAGTGAAAGTAGCAGCAGGTCTCATTTAATAAGTGGAACAGAGCACAACTATTTAATTTTTTTTAATCTTTTATTTATTTCTAAGAGAGAGAAGGGGGAGGGGGAGGGGGAGGAAGAGAGGGAGCAGGGGAGGTTCAGAGAGAGAAGGAGACACAGAATCCAAAACAGGCTCCAGGCTCTGAACTAGCTGTCAGCACAGAGCCCGACACAGGGCTCGAACCCACGAACCGCGAGATCATGACCTAAGCCGAAGTCAGATGCTTAACCTCCTGAGCCACCCAGGTGCCCCCAGTGCACACCTGCTTAAAACTCACTACACTGGCCAAGATCCAAATGCTACCCATTGCAGGCAAGGGGAGCTTCTGCAGAAGACTGGCCTGAAGGATAGAACAGCCA
Organism: Crocuta crocuta; assembly: GCF_008692635.1. Taxonomy (NCBI): domain Eukaryota; kingdom Metazoa; phylum Chordata; class Mammalia; order Carnivora; family Hyaenidae; genus Crocuta; species Crocuta crocuta. The sequence continues at coordinate 4,947,446 of NW_027533089.1, read as the reverse complement.
AAATGCAACAGCAGAACACAGGCAGCACACACCAGAGACACTCCCTAAAGTACATGACCCTGGACACTATATGACCTCTTCTTCATAAAGTCATTACTCTCAGGAGTAAGACAGGCTTTTTAAACACACAGAAGAAGACAGATGCAGACAAAATGCCACAACAGAAGAATTCATCCCAAAAGAAAGCACAAGAAAAGATGACAGACAGAGATCTAATTGAAACAGATATAAGTAATATGGCTGATGAAGAATTTAAAACAACAATTATAAAGATACTTGCTGGGCTTGAGAAAAGTATGGAAGACATCAGGGAGACCCTTATGGCAGAAATAAAAGAGTCAAAAAACAATCAGACAAAAAAAAAATGAAGCAACTGGGATTTGAAATAGATTGGATATAATGACCACAACGATGGAAAAAGCAGAGTAATGAGTAAGTAATATAGAAGACAGCATAATGGAAAATACTAAAGCTGAACAAAAGAGAGATAGAGACTTCAGTGAATCCATCAAATCTATAAAGAATTTCCCAGACAAACAAAATTTAAAGTAATTCATGGCTGCTAAATCAACCCAGCAAGAAATATTAAAGGGGACCCTTTGAGTGGGAAGGAAAGAACAGAAGTGACAGACTAGAAAGGGGCAGAGAAAAATCCCCAGAAACGACAACAAAGCAAGTAATAAAATGCAACTAAATGTATATCTGTCAGCAATTAATCTGAATGTGAGTGGACTAAATGCTCCAATCAAAAGGCATAAGGTGTCAAAATGGATAAAAAAAAAAAAATCAAGACCAAATATGCTGCCTACAAAAGACTCATTTTAAACATAAAGTGAAGGGATGGAGAAACATTGATCATGCAAATGGATGTTAAAAGAAAGCCAGAGTAGCAATACTCCTATCATGCTAACTAGATTTTAAACCAAAGAGTGGAATGAGATGGAGAAGAGCTCTATATCATACTAAAGGGGACTGTCTATAAAGAAGATCTAACAGTTGTAAATATTAATGCCCCAACTTGGAAATCTACAAACACAGAAAACATGTCATAACAATCATGAAGGAACTCATTGATGATAATAATACAATAATAGTAGGGGACTTTAACACCTTACTGATATCAGTGAACAGATCATCTAAGTAGAAAATCAGCTAGGAAACAATGGCATTGAATGACACATGGACCAGATGGAGTTAACAGATATATTCAGAACATTTTATTCTAAGGCAGCAGAATACATATTCTTTTCAAGTGTACATGGAACATTCTCTAGAATAGGTCACATACCAATTTACAGATCAGACCTCAATAAGGACAAAGAGAAAACCCAACAATGAACTCACAACTATCTGGTCAATTAATCTTCAACAAAGTATGAAGGAATATTCATGAGAAAAAGACAGTCTCTTCAACAAATGGTGTTAGAAAAACTGCACAGCATCATGCAAAAGAACAAAATTGGACCATTGTCTTATACCATACACAAAACTAAATTCAAAATGGATTAAAGAGCTAAATGTGAGGCAGGAAACTATCAAAATCCTAGAGGAGAAAACAGACAGTAACCTCTTTGATATGGATCATAGCAACTTCTTACTAGATATGTTTCCTGAGGCAAGGGGAACAAAAGTAAAAATGAACTACTGGGACTTTTTCAAGATAAAAAGCTCTTGCACAGTGAAGGAAACAATCAACAAAACTAAAAGGCATCCTACATAATGGGAAAAAAATATTTGCAAATTACACCTCTGATAAAGGGTCAGTATCCAAAATATATGAGGAACTTATAAAGCTCCACACCCAGAAACCAAGAATCTAGTTAAGAAATGGGCAGAAGACATGAATAGACATTTCTCCAAAGAATACATGTCGATGGCTAACAGGCAATAAAAGATGCTCAATATCACTTATCATCAGGGAAGTACAAATTAAAACTACAATAAGATATCACTAAACACCTGTCAGAAACAATAGGTATTGGTGAGGATGCAGAGAAAGGGGAGCCTCTTACATTGTTGGTGAGAATGCAAACTGGTGCAGCCACTGGAAAAAATATGGAGGTTTCTCAAAAGGTTAAAAACAAAATTACCCTATAATCCAGAAATTGCTCTATTAGGTATTTACCTAAAGGATACAAAAATACTGATTCAAAGGGATACATGCATCCTTTTACAATATTTATAACAGCATTATCAACAATAGCCAAATTAAGGAAACAGCCAAAGCGTGCATTAATTGATGAATGGATAAAGATGACATGGTATATGTATGTATAATGGAATAGTACTCAGGTACAAAAAAGAATGAAATCTTGTCATTTGCAACATTGCAGATAGAGCTGGAGAGTACTATCCTAAGTGAATCAGTCAGTCAGAGAAAGACAGGTACCATATGATTTCACTCACATGTGAAATTTAAAAAAATAAAACAGATGAACATATGGGGGGAAAGGGAGAGAGAGAGAGAGAGCAGGAAACAGACTCCTAACTATAGAAAACAAACTGAGGGTTACTGGAGGAGAGTTGGGCAGGGGCATGGGTTAAATGGGTAAGGAGGGCTCATGTAGTGATGAATCACTAAAGTCTAAAACTGAAACTAATATTACACTGTATGTTAACTACTGGAATTTAAATAAGAACTTGAAGGAAAATAAGTAAAACCCTAAAGAATATACATCACACTAGAGAGGTTAACGCGAAGACTATAAGGAGAACAATAGCCAAGAACTGAAAAGTTCTCTAGAGTGGAGATTCCCTGGAGTCAAGATTTAACCAATTCAATAACCCAAATACACCATAATCAGATTCAAGTTTTACCTTTTGTCAACCAAGAATAGGAGGTGGAAGTGAAAAGTGCAAAGGCCTTTATTTGGGGTTTCAGGGTTGCAATTCAGTGAGTATAGATTTTAGCAGCAACCAGAAAAGTGTCCTGCTTGTGGGGTGAAAGGAAAGGGTTTTTATAAGGACAATAACATGACTTGGATAAAAGAGGAAAAGAAATTGTGGATTGGTACTACCAGGGTGACCTACTTCTAGTTACAAATTGATCAACTATTCTATTGATGTTAACAAAGGGAACTATTCATGGTATGCAGTAGTTAACTTCTGTCTTCAGAAAATCCATAGGAACAGTCTTATGGTGTGGATGCCAGTTGTCCTGTTGATTTTAAAAACAATCAGTTGTAAAATAATTGCCTCTTCTGGCCTAGTCCAAGGATCTTTTTGCCCAGCTTTAGAGTTCATTAGGCATTAGCAAAATGCCACTTTTTTTCAAAACGGAGTCTCTCAAGTGCAGAGATTTTCTGTAATCCCACACTCTGTAAATCAGTCTACATTTTTTTGAAAATATATAACTGAGTTTTAAGTTTTAGTGACTTATTTACAAAGGCACAACATGATGTATTAGCAAACACATACCCTTATGATTATTTAGGACAGGATGAATGTGAGGATGTTTTATTTCAGAAGGTAGTATTGCAGGTAAGCTTCCCTCTAAATTAGGCCTCTATATGATGTGAGCTACGAGGTAATTAAAAGAGAGGCCTTTCTGTGGAAACAAAAGAAAAACAAAGGTTGATAGTTTGAGCAAATTATAAATTTAACTTCTGAGTTTGGAGAGCAGATGGTTGCGAAAATTTCTGGGTATCAGGTTCTAAGCATCTTCAGACAGAGTGAGGGCAGGCAGTTACAATCTGAAAGATGTTCTTGGTTTTCAGTTTGAATGTTTCTGGTGATCCTTTTGGTCACATAGTGGCATAGAGTGGTCATATAGCAACAGGCATGAAGATACCCACACGTGATCTGTGATGATTTCTCAGAAGTTTACATCTAGTTGTCCAGCTTTAGCTTACATGGCTTGGGAAAAAGGTAGTTTTAGTTTCATAGTGACTCCAACTCATTATAGTGGAAGAAATTTAGAAAGGTTAGTTTGAAGAGTTCTAGCCAATTGTAGGAGGAAACTAAAGGAATTCAAGATCCAGCTCAGTTTACACATGGAAAATAGAATTTAAAAGACAATTAATAGCACTAGATTCTGATATTCACAAAGGTATATCATGAAAGATAATTTTTCTCTCTATAATCATCTTNTTCTTTCATGTTCCTGGATCAGTTTGTCTCTTTTTTTGTCAGCTTCTTGTTTTTCTATAATGGTCTCTTCTAAATCACTTATTCTCCTTTCTGCCTCTTCAATCCATGCATTGGACACCTCCAGTTTATTATGTATTTCATTTCTCACATTTTTTAATTTATCATGCCTATTTTTGTTCTCCATGTTGTTTGTAGCCATAGTTTCTCTATGCTTTTTGCAAACCCAGCGATTAATTTTATGATTATTGATCTAAAATCTTGTTCAGTTATGCTGCTTATATCTGTTTTGAGCAGTTAATTAGCTGTCAATTCTTCTTGTAATTTCTTTGGAGGAGAGCTCTTTCGTTATGTCATTTTGGTTAGCTTTCTGTCTCTTGTTAGTTTTAAAGACTCGTTATGCTCTTCATCTGTGTGCACTGCTGTACCCAAGAAGACTCTTTGACTGTCCAGAGCCTATCCTTTCAGAAAGTGTCCTTTAATGGTAACTCTTGGTCTCTCTTGTTGGGACCTTGGTTATTTTATTTTCCTACTCGTAGTGGTATTTGGGACTCTCCACCTTGTGTACTTTGACTTGTTTCTTGAGGTAGCCCTGGAGAAGAAAACATCCAGACAAACACACAGGGAACAGAGGACACAAACACACAGACAAATCCAACAATCACGCTAACCGCGAGGGAAAAATGAAAAGTAATGAGAAAAGATGGAGGAGGGAAGGTGAATATAGAAAATAAAAATACATAAAAAAGTCAAAAAGAAGAAAAGGAAGAAAGAACAAAACCGATAGATCGGTTTAAGGCATATAACCAGATTTCCCAGCTACAATTAAATAGCCGGGTGTATGCAGTGCTGGTTGAAGAGCATAGAGGAAGAGAGAGATGATAGGGCGGACATGCGGCAAAATTGGAGATAGAATGAACAGGCAGAAGGGATAAGAAGCTTTTTTCAAAGAGCTAAAGGGTGGAATATGGTTGGAGAGGTGAGAGAAAGATGGTGGTGTTATCTAGAGAAACTATCTAGTCTGATTACTCCTGAGAGGCTTTTTTATACCGCCATTAACAGTTCCACTGGTTGCCTCTTCCCTGTTGCCGGGGTTAGAGTGAAGGGTGGGGGAAGTGCCACAGCCTCAGATCCGCAGGGGTCAAGCAGCAATACAACCCGGCTGCGTTTGGGGAACGTAGCAACTTCAGGTCCGCAGAGTCCGCGTCGCCTCCCCTTGCCGCAACCGCTTTAGCGGCCGCCGCTTCAGCAGACACTTTTCGCTCATGCAGCCGCCGCTTCAACGCGCACTGGCGCCATTTCACCAGGTCGCTGCCACCGCCTCTTCAGTGGGCCGAGGTCGCGNCTAGTCTGATTACTCCTGAGAGGCTTTTTTATACCGCCATTAACAGTTCCACTGGTTGCCTCTTCCCTGTTGCCGGGGTTAGAGTGAAGGGTGGGGGAAGTGCCACAGCCTCAGATCCGCAGGGGTCAAGCAGCAATACAACCCGGCTGCGTTTGGGGAACGTAGCAACTTCAGGTCCGCAGAGTCCGCGTCGCCTCCCCTTGCCGCAACCGCTTTAGCGGCCGCCGCTTCAGCAGACACTTTTCGCTCATGCAGCCGCCGCTTCAACGCGCACTGGCGCCATTTCACCAGGTCGCTGCCACCGCCTCTTCAGTGGGCCGAGGTCGCGCGCGCCACTGCAGCTTCACCCAGTGCCAGGACCGCCTCCTCAGGCTTTGCTACCGGTTCACCGGGCCGCCGCTGCCATGGATGGTGCCGGGCGCACGGCAGTTCAGTTTTTCCTGGCGCCTTCTCAGACCAGGGCACCTAGTTTAAAGTCAGCACCCCAGCCAGAGCTAAGAAAACACTGTCTTTCCAAGCTGAGGTTTTTTTCTCTTCTCCAGGGACGGTTCTATGAGCAATCTCAGCTTTTCTTTCCTTTCCCCTGGACTCGCGGCAGCTGCCGCCACTCGCCGGTTCATCACTCACCGCAGCTGCAAGCAAGCCGGGTTCCCTCCCTCCCTCCGTGTCTCTGGTCCCGTCCCGCTTTTATCTTCCCCAGTTCGCACTCACGCACTTATGAGGTTTCCTTCCCAGTGTACTCTGTCTCTTTCTCTTCCCAAACTCCTGTGGCTCAGTGTCCTACGACTTCAGGCCTTCTCTGTTTGAGAGATGAGAGCAGGCGAAATGTACGGTGCTCCCTGCTTGTCCGCCATCTTGCCTCCTCCCCACACATGGGCTGTTTTAAATTTGCTTTGCCGAAAATTCTCATAGGGAATCTTAGATTGGACTTTCAAAAGTCTCTGGTGGCTAGAAAGCCAAGCCAAGGGCTTGTTCAGTTGTGTATTGTTATAAAGAGAATAAATTCTTATTGATCTTATGCAAATACAAAAATTGTCATGAAAAATAATACTATTTATTCAGAGTTTCTGAATTCTGGATGATCAGGTAGGAAGAAAGAGATAAAGGTTTCAATCTTTGTCGTAAAGATACATTTTACAAATTGCTATTAAGTTATAGATAGCTTTAAAAAGAGGAGAAAAATGGGTCATTTAAATCTGGAAAACAAAACATTAAAAAACCAGCAACGTTTTAAATAAAGTATTAAAATTATAATCATCTTCATTAGTTCAGTCAGTGTTATATAATTAATTCTTGTTTAGCTTGATCTTGGGTTAACAGCTTTATGAATCAGTTGTCCATTAGTTTTATTAATTCTTTCCTAGTTCAGTGTTACGATCTTAAAGTTATCAGAAACCTCCATTTTTGAGTATTTGTCAGGGTCTTTTCCATGAATCTCTTTGAAGATAAAACTTGGCAGGAACACTTTTGTAACAACCTCAGAGTAAAACAGTAACTGTTTGCAAATGACAAAAGACTTAAAAATGGGCCTGATTAAAGATACGAGTTCATTATAATGCAATTGACAAGATAATTTAGTTATTTCTGTGATATACATTTTAAAATTACAATTGATACCATTACACCAGGACATACCACATTTTAAGGAATTTCTTATTCTGTGTCTCCCTCTCTCTGACCCTCCCCTGCTCATGCTGCCTCTCTCTCTCTCTCTCTGTGTCTCTCTCTCTCTCAGAAATAAATAAAACATTTAAAAAAATTTATTTTATTATTTTGATATCCTTTCTTATTTGACAGTGCTGGCAATGAAATTTAACATATACAAAAATTACATAAATGTAAAACGTTTAGTTCTTGTGAAAGGGAAGACTCAATTTTCTTAAGTAATCAAGATAAAGACAAAACACAGTCTTTGTTTTCTAGACAGATTACATTAAAGAAAAACCTTTGTTTACAATATTCTATAAAGAGCAGACCAATAATCTAAGAAATCTGCCCTTTTAACATAGAGGAGACCAAATTCCAATTCTTCATCAGTATATTTTAAATACTAAAATTCTGTCTTTTGTTTTTAACTTATGTAAATCGATTCCAGTCTTAGCTTGGCCACTCGTAAAAATCCTTAAGATTTCTTTTCCACAGACCTTCTATAACTTCCTATATCTATTCAGCTTATGGTCTATCTCTTTTTCCCCTTTCTTTCTTTTTTATTTTGGAACAATCATTCTACTTTAGAACAAAATTGCTTTTTAATTTCCCTCTTACCAAAAAAAAATCCTGAAACAAAAAACAAAAAAAACCCAAAACCATATCCTTCATACCTTTCCTTATCTAAAAAAACATATCACACCAAATACTTGGCACACAGGAAGAGACAAGTGACACGGACTTGAAGAATAAGAAAAGAAGGTTTATTCTGCACCTGTGCTGGCCCACGGGAGTCATCCCCAGAGGCTGAGCCAGGAGCCCTGGCGCTGGCCTACCTTTCTGCCTGGCCAGCTTTGCATACTTGGAAACTTTCTATTGGCTGCACAGGTGGGCGGGTTTGCAGGGACTCAAGGAAAAAGAAAGGGGAGGGGGACTCTTATTGGCTGTGCTGTGCGGACAGTCAGCTGATCAAGAAGCAAGGAAGATTATAGAAACCAAAAGTATGTGAGGGGAGTATCTGGCCTCTGGCATTTGGCTGGCTTTTTCTTACCTGCTTTTTCTGGCTTTCCTTCTCAAACATATTCTATTTTCCTTACCTAATTTAATATACAGTCATTTTATTTTATTCTTATTTCTTGTTTTATTTTTACATAAAATGTTTACATGTTAACTATTAGTAATCATAGTGAAAATTACGAAGCAGCCAATTGTGCACTGTCATATACTAACTTACTGTAGTAGATGAGCAGCTGTATAAATATATTTCATAATTTCTAGAAGTATATTCTTCCTCATAGTTAATTTTTAGAGTGGCACAAAACATTTATTAACACACCCAAAGATTTTTGGTCTCTCTGTAAAAAATTTAAAAAGCCAAAAATAGATAAACTTAGTTTTATGTTTAACAGTTAATATTTACCTTATTTGGAAATGATTTAGAAATTCAGTGAATATCCATTATATAGTTTAATGTAACATAAACTTTTATCTTATTTACATTTATTTAAATTACTTGCTTTTAACAGTTATGCTTGTATTAGACATCAAACAGCTGCTGTCTTAAGTTTTGGTTTTTTTTTGGTTGACAAATTTTGAAGAGATGTCTGCTTTTTATTAAACCAACAAACTTGAAATAGCTATTATTTATCAAAGATTATCCCAAATTTTGTGAATTTGAAAACCATTTCAGTTAGTTTCTGTATTTCTGAGACTAAACTGAGTTTCTATAAACGCTTGATTTTCTTTAAGCCAATTAAATAGAGCTCTTTATAAATTAATTTTGGCAGTGCCACCAGGAGGCAGAAAGATGTTACATCTCTATGATGTACATACATAAACTTACATAAACATACAGATAGAGGTGAACGGAGATCTGCTAGCTGTTGTTTTAAAAATTTTAGCCATGTCTCAGGTATAAAACTGAAAAGACTATTTGGATCTAAATTGTGTTTCTGGTAGATGTACTAAGTTAAGGTTACCTGCTCAGATGGCCAGAGTTTTACTAAAGACTTTTTTTTTTTCTTAATCTGCGTGCTGTAAAGATCCCTGTAGAGGTATTTTTGGAGTCATTTTGTCTTTTTGAAGCTTCTGCATAACAATCAAAGAATGCATTCCATTGTTTCTGAGATGTTTAGAATCCTCTTTTTTTAAGGGTGCCCCTGAAGGTGTATTTATTTAAGCTAATGGTTCTCCAAAGTGGCTACTATAATTCCAAAAGTTCCTTTTACAAAAAGGCACAATATCCTAGTCAGAAGCAGGAGTTTTTGAGAGAAGGGGAGAAAGTTTTAGACCAGGTGAAATCCATCTTTGCCTTTAGATTCCTTACGAAGTCTGAACTATGAGGGGACATGTTTTTCAACAGGTGTTCCATACTACAGGGAATTACATGTTTCCCCCTGCTCTTTTATACTGAGTGACTTACCAGGAAGCTTTAACAAACAAATACAGATATTCACAATAAAGTCACAGAGTTGAAAATGCAAAGAGTTGAGCTGGGATCCAGGAGAGTCTTACTCTCAAACTCCAGTTTCCAAGAGATGAAAAAGAAGTGATCTCAGTGGGTCCTGGGGGTAGCAGTTCATGGAGATCTTCTTTGGATCCCACTTCTTTTTTGGTTTGTTTGTTTTAAGTTTATTTATTTATTTTGAGGGAGAGCAAGAGAGAGAGAGAAAGAGAAAGAGAGAGAGTACAAGGAGGAGGGACAGAGAGAGGGAGTGAATCCCAACCAGGCTCTTCACTGTCAATGCAGAGCCCAATGCAGGGCTGAAACTCATGAACCTTGAGATCATGACCTGACCTGAAACCTACGGTTATTCGCTTAACCCACTGAGCCCCATAGGTGCCCCTGAATCCCACTTCTGATGCCATAAAATGTCAAAAGTGCAGTAATAACAGAACTAAACCAATAATCATTGAAGTAGTAATGAGTACAGGCTGATTGTGCACATGCCAGAAAGACAGTTTGTAAACCAGGAGCGCTGAAAACATGGAATGGCCTTGTCTTCTCAGGGACTTTTCAGGTCTGGTCCCTGTTAGTTTTTAATTTTAATAATATAATCCTGGTTGAAGAGTCATTTTGATGTTTTTTTTTAAATTTTTTGCATAACACTTGATAATGATATTTAACTTTATTTTGAATGTATATATATATGTCTTATTTTCTCCTTACTTAAATTTTAAAAATCAAGTTTTGTCAATCTTCTGTTTCTCCAACATAGCAACAAAAAATAATGATGCAAAGTAGATTCTAAAAGAAATGTATTTAATTGAGCCGAAAATACTAATAATAAATAATGCTTTAAAATACATGATTTCTTTTAAGGAACAGTGCTTGGTAAATTAATGTATTTCTGCGATCTCCTAAAGGCATAAATTTAATGAGATAGAAGAGTCCAAGAAAGTGTATTGGAACCAGGGATGCTTTATACAAGGGGCAACAAAGTATTAAAAAAAAANAAACCCTGGGTCAGGATTCATTTTCTGCTTTTTGTATCTTAAATGAAAAAGCTCAGTACCAAAATAAATAATCGAGTTATATTACCGCTTTAGAGATCTAAATAGCAATGTGTAATGCTTGCCTTCATTGTTCACTCATAAAACTGTTATTTAGCAGTCATCCCAGCCAGAACTGAACATCAATTAATATTAAGATCTTATTGTGCATAGGGCACTGTGCTAGGCATTTAGAAGGAAGCTGAAGGTACTTATTTTTACTTAATCTCTGCTCTTACTAAGCTTATAGTTAAGATAAATGCATTGAAAGGGGGCCTACATATCCATACATGTATTAATGAGAGGTCTAAATGATAGGATACAGAATATGGGGGAAGAGAAGTACAAAACATTTGAAAGCGTTCCCTTGGTGTTCTGTGTTTTGATGCCACTTTGAATAGATTTGTAGAAAGGAGAGATGAGTGGGACTGGAAATGCTGAAAAGAGAATAAAATGTAAATGTCTTTAGTGGGAGGGCTCAGATCTTGAACTGCTGTTGTATTTCTTGCATTACCAGCATATTAACTGGAGGGATCAATAGGTGCTTCATAATTCTCTGGCAACGTTCCTTAAAATAAACCCATGGCTCACCAAAAGCTACTCATCCTATTTCACTGACCCTATCACCTCTTCAGACTTGCTTTCTTTTCACTTTTCTCTCCCTCTTTTGTAGAAACTTAATCTTCGGCAAGTTTCCTTATTTCTCTTTCTAGGAACACTCTGATGACCTCACTAAACTGTTGAGATTTCATGATCTTCCTGACTCTTTTTGGCCTCTGAAAGCCCAGTTGCATTTTCTCAACCTATAAAGAGGCACATAAAATTCATCCAAGAGTCAACAAGCCAAGATTCCCAATCTGTCTTTCTGGCTGACCTGGGCTGACTTCCCCAGAATGCTAGGGCCCTGCTCATGATCTATGGGATTTGGCACAGGCAGTGAAGATTTCCAAACCAATACAAAGGAAAATCAGTTTTGTTGGGAATTCTGCATTGAGACTCAAAGGATTTATTTCTTCAACATATATGTTTAGACTTGAAGCAAAATCAAGGACAAGCTACACAGGTATATTTTCAATATTGGTCCGTGCCTTCNGGATGAGCACTGAGTGTTATGTGGAAACTAATTTGACAATAAACTATTAAAAAAAAAAATAAAGTATTGCTCTTTCTCACTCTTTATTCAGATGAATAACAAAACCTGTTACTTTTATCTCAGAATTACTATGATATTAATATCCTTTTTATCCATGTTGACTTGATTTACTTTGCTTAATTATTAACTTAATAAACACTCATTCAAACTGACGTTACCAGCATCCATTATCTCACTTAAGTCTGTGTTCCACATCCCTACAGAGTTACTCTTAAGGACTTTATTGTGTTGTTTCTCCCCAACTACCCAATTCATCTGGAGAAGCCCTGATTCCCCATGCGATGGTGTTTGGAGATGGGGCCTTTGGAAAGTGATTTCATTTAGATGAAGTGATGAGGGTAGGGCTTTTTATGATAGGATTATCACACTTAGAGACATTAGAGAGAATACTCTTTCTGTCTCTGTCTCTTTCCTTTTCTCATGTGAGGACACTGGAAGAAAGTGACCCCTCTGCAAGCCAGAAAGAGAGCTCTGATCGGAACCCAACCAGGCCAGCATCATGACTGAGACTTCCAGCCTTCAGACCTGGGAGGTCATAAACTTCTGTTGTTTAAGCCACTCAGTCTATGCTATTTTGTTTTGGCAGCCTGAGCAGACTAAGAGTTAACGTTACTAAAAAATTAATTTTAGGGGTGCCTGGGTCACTCAGTCAGTTAAGCATCTCACTTCAGCTCAGGTCACAATCTTGCAGTTTGTAAGTCTGAGCCCTGTGTCAGGCTCTGTGCTGTGCTCAGAGCTCGGAGCCTGTTTCAGATTCTTTGTCTCCCTCTCTCTGCCCCTCTCCTGTGTGCCCTCTTTCTCTGTCTCTCAGAAATAAACACTAAAAAATATAATAAAAATTAAAAAATAAATTTTATTTTGTTGCTTGCTTGCTTATAAACTTTTGCTTTGTTGGGGTATGGTTCATATTCCTAAACATTGAATATAAAGCTCATAACAATTCAATCTCATTGTACCTCTTGGGTATCAGCTGTGGCATTGCATGTATTTACTCAGTGTTCCATTCACACTGAACTTTTCATTACTCCCCAAACAATTCTTGTCCTGTTACTACTTTAGACATTTGCAGATACTGTACTGTTAGCTCTGCCTTTCCCTGTGTCGTAGTTAAACAACAATAACAACAACAACAACAACAAGAAAAAACAAAAAACAAAAACTCCTTAAGATCAGATTTCATAACCTTACTGAAATATAATAGGTGATCATTGTGTACCCACAGTGTTTTCTTCACACCTCAATTGTAGAGGTCCTGGGTGCTTGAGTGGCTCAGTCAGTTGAGCATCTGATTTCGGCTCAGGTCATGATCTTGCAGTTCATAAGTTTGAGCCCCGAATCGAGCTTGCTGCTGTCAGTGCGGAGTCTGCTTGGGATCCTCTATCTCCCTCTCTCTCTGTGCCTACTCCACTCATCTCTCCCTCAAAAATAAATACACCTTAAAAAAGAGTATCAATTGTAGTTGTCCTTGGAATACGGGGGGTACATCATTATTACGTGTGGCCATAACTATTTGCTTTGTTGGACTAGGAGAGCTGGAAAGCCAAGTGCCCTTCCTTACTACATCTTCATGTTCACAATCCCCAGGAAAATTCCTGGTACGTATTAGGTACTCAATAAATATTTATAGATGACCAAATGGAAGAAAGAAGGGAAGAAAGGGAATGAGCAAAAGAAGGAAGGGAGGAAGAGGGGAAGGATGGATTTGAGGTTGGCAGGTCAAATCAGTAAGCTTTATTAATTGATTTTTTTTCCTTTCTCTCCTAGGAAATTCCAGGCAATTCCCCTTCCCTCTCCTTCCCTTTTAGAGAGAGATCAGGAGCAGAGGGAGGGCAGAGAGGGAGAGAGAAACTCCCAAGCAGGCTCTTTGCTGTCATTGCAGGGCTCAATCCCCCGATCCTGGGATCATGACCTGAGTTGAAGTCAAAAATTGGCTGCTTACCCAACTGAGCCACCCAGGCACCCCAGCAATTTTACTTTCTAAATCAAAAGAGAAAATAGTTTATTTCTTTAGTGGATAACTCAGATATAGGTCTCCAAATCGTTGTCATTCTCAGTCCCAACCTCTTAATTCTCTACTTTTGGATAGCTGTTGACAAGATAACTTTTTTATTCCTACTGTCTTCTACACACTGAGAAAGTGTATAGGAAAAAACAGTTTTAGGTGGAAACAAGTCCAGTGAACAATTATTAGAAGAAAGATACAATAATGCATAATAATTATTCACTCACCTTGGCCCGTTGGGGCTCTTTAGTGAGAACAGTACTTGGATATTATTATGAATAAAAAAGCCAAATCTATGTGTTGGGAAAAGATGAAGAAGGAATTAAATGGCATTTTTCTTTTAATAAATTTTGGCAAACCTCTTCCTACATCATATAAAATAAGGCTGTCTATAAGATTTTCCATTTAGTTTAAGATAAAATGTAGGAGGAAGGAAGAGTGATATTTAAAACTCAAACTACCTGTAACGGTGTCTGCCCTCTAATAGAGATGGTGTAACTTATACCAGTGGGGAGATGGAACATTTTTTCTCCTTAGCAGAAACTGGTGAGGGAGGTAGGCAAAGTGAGATGGAATACAAGTCACATTGAAGTTTACTAGAGAATTCTGTCTTTAGAAATGCAAACAAAGACCCAGAACTCAGGATAGGGGCTAAAGAAAGCACTTTACCTTAACACAGAAAAGAAAGAGGCTGGGTGGTTTACTTCTTTCCTTTTTCCTTGTTCTTTTGTTTTTCCTTGTTCCTTTCCTTTCCTTTCCTTTCCTTTCCTTTCCTTTCCTTTCCTTTCCTTTCCTTTCCTTTCCTTTCCTTTCCTTTCCTCTCCTTTTTCTTTTCTTTTCTCCTTTCCATTCCTTTCCTTTACCTTTCCATTCTGTTCCTTTTCCTTCCTTTCATTTTTTCCTTTTTTCTTCCCTCTCTGTTTTTAATCTTCTTTTCTCTCTTTCTTTCTCTTTTTTTCTTTTTCTTTTTCTTTTTCTTTTTTTTTTTTTTTATTGGTGATAATCACTGAATAGAAAAAGAAGCTAGGTGAATGTTTAGGTGAAGGAGGTTGAAGAACCCAATCTATCGAAATATCTAACAGAATATTTTAAGAACAGAAGGTTAGGTATGAAATGACAAATTTAACATTTAGGTCTACTGTCTCTTCCCTAAGTTCCAACAAGATGAAAGAAAATACACATACACATGTGATTGGTGGAAAAAGAGAAAACAGAAAATACTTGAGGATTTCAAGGAAATCTTCACAGACAGAAAGGAGAATGATCAAGAAAAGTGAGAAGAGTGATTCATTGGCCCTAAAGAGCAGAATAAGATCAGTCTTAAAAGAAGGACATCCAGAGGGGTCCCTGGGTGGCTTAGTTGGTTATGTGTCTGACTTCATCTCAGGTCATGATCTCACAGCTTGTGGGTTAGAGCCCTGTGTTGGGCTCTGTGCTGACAGCTCAGAGCCTGGAGCCTGCTTCAGATTCTGTGTCTCCTTCTTTCTCTGCCCTTCCCCCATGTGTGCTCTGTCTCTGTCTCGAAAATAATAAACATTTTTAAAGAAATATTTTTTTTAAAAAAAAGGACTCCTGGAGAAGCTTAAAATTAAATTAGAAAGAGCCTGAGTAGGCTGGAGGCAGGTGGCAATCAGAAAGGTTGGGTCCACATGGCACCATCATCTCTGCCCTGGACATTCATAATCATTATAATTTTTTTGCAGAAAGTTTCATCAGGTAGAAAAGATTCTGTGTAGTGTAGGAAAAGAAGTCAAGTCAGGATGAAAGCAACATTGCATTCCCAAGTAACCTGGAGTAAAGTATGAAGAAAAGGCAGTTATCTCTATATAGCAGACAAATATACTAAAGTTCTCCATTGCTAGAGATACCTGAGCCTTCCTAAGGACTTTGTGCTCATGTACCTACAAGCCTACACAGAGCTTTCCTTCTGCACTCCCATTTAAGTGAGAATCCTTTTAGGATAAAAGGTCTGAAACAAGTGCAGAGGAAAACTGAATAAAATAAAATAAAAATATTAGCAGCTACACTAATCAACCCATAACCATCAACTAATAGCCAAGCATTCTAACTGTGGAATAAAACCAATAATAGGAAAGAGAAAATAACAATAAAAAACGGGATAACTGACACCTGAGGAAGTAGGTAATTGAAGATACAAAAGAAGATTCTGTGGACACCAGTGGAAAAGTACTGGAGGACATTGGGGACAAAGTTGGTCAATGTGATTAGGGCATCTGTGTTTGCTAATTGCTGGAAGTTAGGTTTCTACCCTTGTATAGAGACTGGGAGATAGAGGCACTATTCCCTTTGGTGTTGGTGATTACAATTCAGAAGGGTAGCTTCCAGGTCTTTGAAAAAGACATTTTTGTGTTATAAACCTGGTAAGAGGCTGGGAGAAGATTTACATGTCAAAAGGGCAGAGAAAGTGTTTAAGTTGCAAATTCTCTAAAATAAATGCTCTTAAAAAAAGGCAGGTCAGGAAGAAACCTGTCTAAAGCAGCTGGGTGAAACATTAAGTCTACTTTGGTCACCACTATGTATAGAAAGTGGGCACTGAGTAAAGGTTTCTTGACAGAATGTAAGCTGCCTCTTTTTAAATTGCCGTAAAACATCTGTACAAATTTCCACAAATTTATCTATAATCCTGAAGATCAGATAATTCACTGGTGAGATGTCAGCATGACTGATTTTTTCTGAAGGCTCCTGTGGAGAATCACTGCTTTGCTTTTTCCAGATTCTAGAGGCAGCACACATTCCTTGGCTTGTGATTCCTTCTTCCATTTTCAGAGTTACCAGTACAGCATCTTCTCTCTCTGACTTGTTTCCATTGTCACATCTCCTTCTCTGACTCTAACCCCCATATCCCCTTTTAGGGACCTATTTATTGGGCCCACCCAGACAATCCAGGATAATCTCTCCATCTTAATTATATTTGCAAAGTCCTTCTTGTCACTTAAGTTAACATATTCACAGGTTTTGGAAACTATGGACATCTATAGGGTGCCATTATTCAGCCTCCTACTACTTAGTAGCATGCTCCTTGCTTGCTGCTGTCAATTCAGGACCACTGATCTCACACTCTGCATCTGTTTCTGCCCTATCTGTAAGTCTAGGAAAAAGGCCTGGGAAGAAGGATCTGCACACATATATGGACACATGAGCACATACTACAGAATCACTAACATAGTCCTTTTGACCTGAACTGACAGTTCTCCTCATTGTATATCTGAGTCCATGTTTGCAACCCCAGAAAGCATGACTTCCCTCAAGCTGGGGACTTCCTGGCCTCCCTAGCTGGAGTGTTATCTAATAGTCTTACCTATCCAGATGCGTCCCCGATGATGATGCTGGTTTCACTTGCAAATTCCCATGTAATACTGAGCCCTCTGGTTTGGGATTTTAATTTCACTGGATAATGATCTTGGTGATTTTAAACATTTCCTGTTGCTTGTTAAACTGCCTGCCCGATTCAGCTCCAAATAACAGCTTTAAGTACACAAGTGAAAATTTAGCTCCTAGTATTTAACAACTACTATAATTTTAAAATCTACTTTCAATTAAGTAACCTTGTAATTCTAAAAAGTGGTTGTGTTCCAAAGAAATGCTGAAATGCCAACTGAATACAAGTCCACTTTATGTCTGGCAGAAACTGTATAGTTGCCATGTGGCTTAGCATTGAAAAGCTCATTCAGTAGTGGTTCTGACATGACTGGTATAGTGCGGCATTTAATATTTGTCTTTATACATCTCCCCATGATGTCAGAACAATCTCCAGTAATCAAAAGAAATGAAAATAGCTAGAATATTTGTTAAATCTAAATATACAGAATTGACATTTTTAAGAAAATGTGCATAAGGAATGTATTGATTTAGGAAATGAAGATCATTTATGATTCTGGAAGCAGGGTAGCTTTGAGAATATGACAGTAATCTCTTTTATGTTGCCAAAACTCCATATAGATGGAATCAGTTTTTCAAAGAGTAGGATAATCTTGAAGGCAGTACCCCTTTTAGAGATACAGCCTCATAGGACTCAGTCATTAAAAAATGAAGTCCAACCTTCATATCAAATTTCCTTCATATTTAAAAAAATTAAAGTTAAAAGTAATGCTGATAGTTGACCTTAGAAGTGAGATGAAAACTTACATGGAGTACTTGGAGGTGCTATTTGCTGCAAAATATACTTGAAATCCATCAGTTGATCACTTACTGGACTCCAGATGTGTGCAGTCATAAGAAAAAGCAGAATTGCTTTAGAAAGAATAGAATCTGTCACAGTTTAATATATAAAACGTGAGACCATATCTATGTTTTAAAATGAAATAAAGAGCAATTTATCATGAATGCTATAGCTTTTGTTCCTTTGGAATTGTTTCTCCCATAATTGTGCCTTTCTTTTCTTTTTCTTTCTTTTTTTAAAAATAAACATCATTGAAAACATTTTATCAGAATTTCATATTTTTTATTCATAAGACATTATATTTCAACAGATATAGGTCAAAAATGTGCAAGTTTGGATTTTTTTCTCTTTGTTATTTTATCTTAGTATTTTTCCAGACCATCATTCAGCCTTGGAGAATTGTTTTGATTAGAGAGAGGTCTTTGAGAGGGTTTGCAGTGCTTCATGGCTTGTGCAGGCAGGCAGGCAGTTTTCTTTTTGTCTTTTTATCTGGCCAAGGACATCTACATATTATGTCAATAGGCATACAGAAATTTGTAGGCTGGGGTTGAGCATAAATTTCTTTTTCTCCATAGACACAGAACTAAAAATATCAAATTGAACACATTTATACATGAGAGGGCTCAGGATTCATCCTTAGCCTGTATAGGTGTATATTCTCCTTTTCAATATGTACTTTTTTAAATGCCAGGAGAAATTTGAAGAATGTTAAAGCAGACATGCATTGATGACATCCATTGGTTTTATTTCAGTCCCTGGAGTTCTAGCTGTGGTTTACATCTAGTCCATGAAGCGTAATTTACCCATTAACCTTTCTGTTAGATACCTGGTGATTTTATTTTTTGTCAGTGTAATGCTTCTATTGTCCCCACTAAAAGATACATGTTTAATTGAAACTTTTAAAGAGCATGTGAAAACATATATTTAAATATGTTTATCAGACATTACAAAGAAATTTTGAGATAGTCAAAAAAGTTTCAATTGAAAAAAAGCCTTTATTATTTTTATTTTTTCACTGTGTGTGATGATGCTCAATGGCATTGTTTTGATTGATATAAAATAGTGTGATAAAGACTGTTAGATGACTAGCTGGGATTTATCAATTTGAATTCATATGTACAATAATTAACTTGATACTAAGCAAGAGCAATCCCCCAAATTCCAACATAAAGTTGTAACACCAAGCCTGGTATGGGGGCATTCAATCAAACTCATTGTAGCAAATAGGTTTCTGAGTGTGGCTTCTCCTTTCATGCAGAGAATGGACTGATTATTTTCCCAAACAATAAACATGTTTGGTTTTTGAAACTGATTACTCCGTTGTCTCTATTACTCACAGATCAACTGGCTATATTCGATAACAGAGGTAGGAGCTAAACTCATCTTAGTTGTTGCCCACAATTTATGAAGAGATAATCCAGTTCATAGGAAATGAGGTACTTCAAGTATTCAACGAATAGAAAGTATTTCTCTGTCAGCATGGATTCGGGTTCAAATATGTCTCATACTGATCTCTGGACTATTGCTCTATGCCACGTTGATCCATGCAGGAATAATTGTAAAGAGTTTCCAGGATTTCTTTTACTATCAGAAAAAACACCCTTGAATCACTTTGCTGAAGGTTTATAGTGAAAAACATGAGTCTGAGCATTTTGAGCTTATAGCCATGGATAAGGTGTGTAATTTGTTTGGAGCTGAGTTCTGTGACATGAAAAGTAAATTACTATTGGGAGGGATGTGGCGGGAGAGATTCTATTATTAAAAAAAAAAAAGATTTTTTTTTCCAGCAGCAAGGGTTTTTAAGGTTTAAATTTTTATTTTCTAATGTGCTGGCTTGAATTTACTGATCAGTCCATTGCCATCCCATAAAAGCATGTGGTTTTTAAACTGATGAAACCGTGAATACAAGTTATGCCTTTTTTCCTCTGTCAATGTTATGAAAATATCCTGGTGGGCTAGACTTGTCAACAAATTAAAATAAATAGAATGCCATAATTTTTTATTCAAATTGAATACCAAATGCGTATAAAATATCTCTAAGATGGTGCATACCCTTTGACTCAAAGAAGTTAAGAATGTAGAAAATAATGATGTGTCTGAGCCAAGATTTTGCTGCATAACCATGGAAGATTAAAATAGGTAAAGTTAGGTAAAACAACTTGACTGTCTAGTTATGGTCTGAGTAAATATATTGAGGCATGTATAATCTAGCAAAGATTTAGGTAAGGTAGATATTTGACAGCAATGATAAACTGTTATATTCAGTAAAAATGTATCAAACACCTATTATATGTCAGATACAATTCTGGGTACTGATGATAAAACAATAAAGTAGACAGACGGGGTTGTGATCTTACTGAATTTCCATTATATATAGAAGGATTGACAGTGATAGAAAAGCATATTTAACATATATTTTAAGGGAAAAATGAAGTGTCTTAACTTGGTTCCCGAGAAGCAAATCCAACAGCAGATGATTTATGTGCTATTATTTTATTAGGGAGTGCAATCCCAGGAAGCAGAAATGAGGGACAGAGAGAGTGAGGCCAGGGAAGAAGGGAGAGTCAGCAGTTAAAGAAGGCATTAGTGATATGGTTACTACTAAGTGAAACCAATGATTGGACCAGTGAGACTGAATCCTTCTCAAGAAGCCATATAAACTATATACCCAGAGTCTATAGGGTGGGGGTTGGGAATAGAAAAAGTGCACAATGTAAGTACTGGCATTGGTTGGTCAGTTTTCCCCTGTAGGAAGTTAACTCCTCCGTACTTTCTGGTTACTAATTTGCGAGGGTGGACACTAAGTGGGTTCTTCCGTAAGCATCCCCAAAGCATGTCAAGTGGGTCTATGTGAAGCATCCCAGGAGAGGCCTGAGCATCTATGCTATAGAACGTTGGCTGAATACATTACAGAGTAGTATGAATACTGTGATCCTATTTTTGATATAGAAATTCTTATAGTATTAACAATGAATATAGTTGGCTTTTGGGAATATGGTTTTATTAATTTTATCTGTTTTTCTATTTTTTTCCTGTAGTGAATATGATTGGTTTTATAATAAGAAAAAATTAAAAATTCATTTTCAACATGTGATTTTATTATTCTCCATGTTTAACAAATTCTCATTTTCTCCAGTAGTTGGCTATTTACTTAGATTTGGGTTAATTTATCCAAATTTATTTTGGTAAATAAGACAAAAGAGGATTCTTATTAGCTCCAGCAAGCTGCCAAATTAGTTAATAACTTCCTGTAATCTGTATGTATAAAAATAATGCTAATGATCCCATTGTCATAGGCTATGTCCCTGAATACTAGGAGCTTACAAGTTATAGGGAAGATAGGAAGTATATGTCAACAAATATATAAAACATAAAATATTTAGCAATATTTAGATGGTAATGAAATATTTTCTATGGAGGTAGATGAGGTATTGAGTGGAGAAGAGGAATGTGCATGCCATTTTAGACCAGGTGACCAAAGAATGTCTTAATGTGAGACTGACATTGGAGAAAGAAGTGAGGAAAGTGAGGGAGTGATCCTAGAGGTAATTTAGGATTAGAAGAACTTTCCCAGGAAGGAAATAAGTACAAAGCTTTGAGATAGGAATGTGCCTGGCACGTTCAAGGAACAGCAAGGAGGCTGGGCTGGGGAAGCTGAGTAAGAAGAAAAATATAACTACAGCGTTTTATACAGTAGGTGCTCAATAAACATTAGTTGAATTGCAATAAATCTAGTTTTGAAATTGTATATATATTATATATAGTTCTAGGTTTTAGCATAATGCCTGGGAAGAGTAGATTTACAAAATTAACAAATTCTTGTGTTTTCTAAGAACCTAGTTTATATTTTGGAAATACTGCATAATTTCACAATTTTACGTATTAATGCTTGCTGTACTTTGTTTGACTCCTTGTTAGGTGGTAAATTTTATGAGGGCAGGACTATGTGTGCTTTTATTCATTAGTGTGGCTCCAGCCTAGCACTCTTAAAAAGATAACTTGCCACCTTTCCAGTGGGATTTCAGGGACAGGTAAGTTCAAGGTGTACATACTGTAATTAGAATTAAATTCACTTTAGGGGCACCTGCGTGGCTCAGTCCCGTGAGTGTCCAACTCTTGACTTCTGCTCAGGTTATGATCTCCTGGTTTGTGAGATTGAGCCCCACGTCAGGCTCTGTGCTGACCGCATTGGAACCTGCTTAAGATTCTCTTTCTGTCTCCCACTCTCTGCCCCTCTCTCACTGTGTGTGTGTGTGTGTGTGTGTGTGTGTGTGTGTGGTTGTGTGCATGCACATGTGCGTGCACACTGTCTCTCTCAAATAGACTAAATAAGTAAATAAATAAAGAGATAAATTCACTTTAAATTTTTTAAAAAAGAACAATCATTGGTCTTCTAAGCAGAAATATTCTGAGGTAAATTGTGGAGGGGATAGGGAAAGCCATATAAAAACTGGCAAAATGGTAGCATGACAGAGGCTCTCCAGGTCAGATACATCGAGCTGGCAACAGTGGCCAATTCAGAGGAAGGTGTATAGTGCTTCTTCTTCATAGCTTCCCTCACTAATGTATTTTACTCAAATATGTAGAGTGAAAATAAACCCATTCTTAAAGGAGCCCAGAGTGTCAGCACAATCGTATTCCGTATTCATACCTGATGCCTCAAGGCTTTGAAGTAGAATTGTTTCTTCTACTCCGAATGTTTTCCTCATTACCCCTCCTTTGCCAGCTAGTCTACTCAATTTTCAGGTTTCAGGACAGACACTATCTCCTCTGAGAAGCTTTGCCTGTCTCAAAGACTAGTTCAGATCTGCCTTTTTATATGGTCTCTTGGCACCATGATTTCTCCAGGATACCTTTCAACTGCCCTGTAATTAAATAACCACTAGGAAATTAGCTGTTCAACTTTGTCTTCTCAATAGGTCTGCAGGACACATGTCTCTCTTGGTCATCTCTGTCTCCAATGTGTGACACCTCTTTGAAACGTAGATGTTCTAAAGTTAAGAGAGGTAAAACAATTATTGTCCAGATAAGCATAATTTTGACTAAGGTCACAGAAAATATCCAGTCTCCGCTACTTTTCTAAACAGTCTTAATTTAAGACTCTAAACTGAATCAGGTTATACAGAAATAAAGTGCCTATAAATGGGAAGAAAACAAGTTAAAACTCTGGCTGCTGGAGGTACTTCCAGTTACACTAAAAATATCACCTAGTATCTTATTAATACCCTGTCATGCAGATATGATCGAGTTAACTTACCTCACAGAAATAATGAAAATCTGTCATATATCAGCTTCTGCTTCAAGTTATACTCTGATGCCAACTATGTGTCTCTTTTTAAAGATTGTAATGATTTATTTTTGATATTGGTTCAGCATGAAGTTATAGCAAACTACAGAATTCTGCTACAATTACCAAACACTGCATAATTTCTGTCTAATTATACAGAACTAATGTGCAACCTCTCTGTATTAATAATAAAGCAATTAACCTAAAATACCAAATTGGTGTGAGTTCCTTGACTATTTTCTCATTACCACAGTCTGTTCCAGGTTTTGAACAATTGTACATTGTACTTTATAAATGTTAACTCCAGATAAAGTTTATCTTTACATCCATCACAATAGCCTTAATACTCATCACCTCCAATTCTCTCACCTTTCCCATTCCCCAAATGTGTGTGTATGAAAACGTAATGTCTGCAATAGGAGTTCATTATAAATCAGATGAATTTATGGACAATTAGAAATGTTAAGAGATATTATATTATCATAACATTCTGCATTTATTTTTCTCTCTCTTTTTTTAAATACCAATAGATCTTGTAGGAGACACTTACATTGTGTCTGACACTTCTGATGTTATGGTGTCAATGTAAGTATGTGTGAAAACCATTACCTTGTCAATTCTGTGATGTCAGTGGCAACTTGATGTCAATGAAAATGTATAAGGTTCTTCCATTATCATCGTAACAGCTTCTGTAGTCTTTTTAATATATCAAAAGACACTAGTCTGTAAGAAAGACTAACTACTGAAAATTGCTGCCTGCATTTCTTAAATTTAAAGCTGGTGTATTGCATTATGATTTCTCTTTGCAAGCAGCCATAGAAAAAAATATGTAGAATCACAAATAAATAAAATAATAAGCAGTTATTTTTTTATGGCTAAGGATGTAAAGTGACTTACTGTTTTGAATTTTTAGAATTCAAATGGCTGGTGCAAATAACAGGGAAAATTCTTATTTATAAGTGGAAATAATGAAGAGAACTTCAGCTGTAGACAATGCTATGTTGAAAATATACTGTGAAATGCACAAAAAAGTAGGAAGGTCATGGAAGCAATTACTTTACCTAAAATTATGCCCATCAAAAGCAGCAATGTCCCTGTTGTGGTATTGAACTGTTTCATGTAGTGATTTCCTAGGCAGAGAGTAATCATGGCATATCACTAATCTTAGGTAAATAACACTTAGGTCCTTCTGTAATAAAATAAGTATGGATTGCTTTGTGCTTTCACACCATTTATATTTCTTTCCCATATGTACCGTGTTGTTTAGCAAGGCTCACTCACTTTTTAAATGACTCCCAAAGCATAAATTTTGCCCCAATTTGCTTTGGCAGATGTTGAGTACTTCTAAAAGTACTTGAGTGTGTACTTTTGCCATGCAAGATGCACATGCATATGCACACAAATAAGTGTTGTCACTTGCTTTAGGTTCTAATTGTTGGAGATGATAGGATTTGTGAACTTATAAAATATTAGGTATTTGTTTAATTATTTTAAGGATTTTGCCTATTAGATCTTTGGCACATAAAATTCTTAGAATGAGAAGAAATATATAACATTTTAGGAATATGTAGTATGGATGTGTACTCTTGACCTTCAAAAACCTGACATTGTGAAGGAGGACAGCAATTAAGTATGTAAGGCGATTTTAATTTCAAGAGGTACTATTTTCTTTTTTTAGGTTTTTCATCCTAAGTTTTGGAAGACTTTGCAAAAGAGAGCTATGTCATTTGAGTTGTCCTAATGTAAGTGTAGGGTTTTCTAGGTAAAGAGTGTATAGAATGACATTATTGGAAGACAAAATGAACTGCTACATAATAAAAATTCTATCAAAATAGGTGTATAGGGGCACCTGGGTGACTCAGTCAGTTAAGCATCTGGCTTCGGCTCAGGTCATGATCTCATGGCTCATGGGTTCAGCCCTGCGTTGGGCTCTGTGCTGACACCTCAGAGCCTGGATCCTGCTTTGGATTCTGTGTGTGTCTCTCTCTCTGCCTCCCCCTCCTTTGTTCATGCTCTGTCTCTCTCTAGCTCTCAAAAATAAATTTTAAAAAAAGTTAAAAAGATACATTTGTGTAAATGATGTGTATTTGTGTATGTATATAATCATATAGACATGCTATAATTTGATTCATAGGCATAGAAATGCATTTATTTATATTTATTTATTCATTTATTTCTTTATTGCCATTTCCTACCATTATTTGGTAGTCAGCCGTTAGTTCTCATCCACACTAACTGTAGATTTTTGAAAGTGGTGACAGGTACGTAAGGAACCAATGTATAGAGCTTCATCCTCGTTAGGTTTTCTGTACAGCCACACATGGATATGGTATGGAACATTCCTTATCCTCTGGCCCAGACAGCTTTGTTGTGCTTGTTGTCAATGTGCACATTTGGAGTTCCCGTCTCCTTCATGACAAATTTCTGGATCTCTCTGAGGGCCCGTGGGGCATGCTTCTTGAATCCCACTCTGAATGCGATAGTGAATGTGGATGGATTTTCTCTGGTCAGTACCTCGTTAATGGCAGGATAGCCCATCTTCTCACCACCCTTCCTTGAAGAAGCCATTCTGTTGGGCCGATTACAAAAGCACATTTAATTTTAATTTGGGGTCAGAATCTGTTATGTCTTTATTATCTGGGTCTAAATTTAGTGTTTCCACCCCTAAATTTTACTGATTATTTTTTGGTGGGCATTTCAGCATTTGTAAAAAGGACAGAAAGTAATCAAAGCCTTTAGACTTTAAATGAGTGACTGCTATTTGTGAGCATATTTGATGAAAATGGGAGAGGAAAATTAAAGCAATTGAATTAGAGAAGACTTTTAGAGATTACCTATGGATTTCAGTAAAAGTATTGAAATATCTAATGTGTATATTTCATGATATCCCGTTTACAGAATAATCAAGAGTTGGCTACATTTTAAAGGAGATTTTGTGTGTGTGTGTGTGTGTGTGTGTGTGTGTGTGTATTGCACAATATGGAAACTTTACTAAAAATGTCATTTTCTATCTTATGACATGCACCAAAAGAAGATACCATTAAAACCATTAGAAAGGAAACCATCAAGCTTAATAGTCTGTTTCAAAGATGGAAGCCCTATGGATTAATTCTGGTGGATATATAATGTACTACTTTACTATCACTCATACACAGGATTGGGAAGTGGGAAGAGAGGATGAGAGCAAGAGAGAGAGAGAGAGAGGATGAGAGCAAGAGAGAGAGAGAGAGGATGAGACTGTGTGTGTATCATCTCTCTCTCTCTATCTCTCTAAAGATGAAGGAAGCAATAAGAAACAATTAATGGAAAAGAGAACAAGAAACTGTTTCTACCTGGAGGAAATAATAAAATTTTAGGCTGAAAAGCTTTGCTTTCAACTTTAGGAGTTGGCATTTCTCCAACTGGAGAAGACCCATTTTAGAAAACATACTCTCCTCATCATGATGCTCTATTTTCCCATTTATGAGAGTGAAAGAGAAGGCACCACTAAGAAGGATGTTCTCCAAACTTTTTTAAAACAATTTTCCAATTCTGAATCAGGTATCTCCATACACAGTTTGAATCCATGCCAGCAGCATACTTCATACCCCAAATCTAAGACATTGTAGGAAATTCAAACTATATTTTCATCCTAAATAATGACACTGAAAAGAAACCGGAGATGCTTACCTCAAAATGTGAATCAACTGTGTAAGGGGGTGGTGGTTAAAAATATTCAGTAAGCCTGGCTTGATTTTTCATAAGATGGGTGATTATCATTCTTCTCTAGCATGAGCAGTTTAAGTAAAGTTGGGCACCTTTGCTTGCATTAACTCATTGTATGCTTTCTTAAACTTTTTGTCTTATCTTACTGTTGTCAAAAGGCAAACATACTGAAAGACAACACACTCCAAACTAAAAGTTGGCTTCCTTACCTAAGGCAAGTGTTATCCCTGAGGTCAAGGACTGTCTAAATCAATAACACACCATTCTATATAGCTGAATTTAAATGGTGAGTCAGTTTACATAATCTAAATTCCTGTGAGCTGCTAAACAACTCTTTAAAAATACCTTGCTGTCATCTATTTCTTAAAACTGATTAGCAGCAAATTACTAGAGACCATTCTATCAATGCATCAATATATCTTGATGTGCTAGTGATTTGGGCAAGGTGGTGTTTTTCTTCATATTTAGCTGCTTATCAAGTACTTTTTGATACATACATATTTATTTTCAAGCACCATTTAGAAAATATTAACTAGAGTTGCTGCATCCACAGAAATTTTAAGCCACTTATTTTGTTTCCAATTAACAAATTTATTTCAAAGGCGGTGAAAGCTGATTAAAAAACCTGCCACACAGCCACTTTATAATACAAAATAATTTATCTGAAATGAAATTCAAAATTTAAAAATAGACCCGCTTTGCCAAGCATATAACAGTTAATAATGCCTTGCTTTTTCCTTTTTTTTTCTTTTTTAAAAAAGCATTTGCTTAAACTGACATATTTAGCACACTAAATTCCAACTTAAAAATAATTTTGTATAATATTGAGTAATTCCACTGAGCTGAGTATATCTAGTCATTATTTCCCAATATTTATCAAGAACTTATAATATCTCAGGGACTATTTTATGTTATTTTATTCAGTTTTCACAAACATGCTATGAAGTCGATGTTATTATTTTTTTTTTTTGAAGTGGATGCTATTATCTCCATTCTATGGATGAGAAGACTGATTTGAGGTTGAGTAACTTGTCCTAAAATCTGCCTGGCTATTAAACTTATAATTGGAATTCACACCCAGCTCTGTATAGTTACACCACCAGTGTATCTTTCACCATGCTATTCTTTCTTACAATTAGAAAGATTATAGAATCGAATACTTCTTGAGGTATTTTATAAGTGTGATCTATCCAGTGTCAAATTATGTGCTTTTTTTTCATTTAATTTTTAATGTAAACAGAGTAGTAAAAATATCAGAATCTAGAAGTGGAAGAAGAGTAGAAAAGCAGTCAGTTGATGGTGTACGTAAGGTTACTTTGTATAGGTGGTACTCCTAGTCCTTCTTTCTCAAATTATGGTCTCGGAAATGCAGAAATTATGGTCAGATCTAGCCAACGAGAATCTACATTTTAAGCAGATCACCAGGTGATTCATCACATTACATTCTCAGCAACACTGGTCTGCGTCACTGATCTGACCAAGTAGAGACTGAGTTGGTATTTTCACTCACTTTGGAGAGCTTGGGTTGACCTTCAGTACTGTCTGTAAACTGGGGTTCAGAACTCTAATGAAGAGGGAGATTGCTCAGGAAGGGTCACCATGGGATTTAGATTGACTAAGCCACCAGCAATCTTTCTAGCCAGGCTCAGGGGAAATCATATCAGAACAGTAGAGACTTGGCAAGCTGCCAGCTGTACCACTCTAGCTTCTTTTTCTGTCCAGACCCGTGTCTTATGTCCATATATGTTTTTACTTCAGCTCTAGTCTGGGCATGAAGAGAACACAGTTGGATGATGTCAAAAGAGTAAATGTGTAAAGATAACTGGTGAAGGAAATTTTTAAAAATCAGCACCTTTGGTGAAGCAGTGAACAAGTATTTTAGAGAGGAAGAGAGAGAATGAAAATGCATGGGTGGGGATGCCTGGGACACTCAGTCAGGTAAGCATCCGATTTAAGCTCAGGTCATGATCTCATAGCTTGTGAGTTTGAGCCCATCAGGCTCTGTGCTGACAATTCAGAGCCTGGATCTGACTTCCAATTCTGTGTCTCCCAGTGCTCTCTGCCCTTCTCCAGCTCATGCTCTCTGTCGCTGTCTCTCTCTTTCTCAAAAATAAATAGACAATCAAGAGTCTCTCATGGTTTGCCTCCCTCCCTCTACCCAACTATTTCCCCCTTCTCCTTGAATACTGAGAACAAACTGAGGGCTGATGGGGGTAGGGGAGAGGGGAAGGGGGGTGATGGGCATGGAGGAGGGCACTTGGTGGGATGAGCACTGGGTGTTATATGGAAACCAACTTGACAACAAACTATGAAAGAAAAAAAATAAACATTAAAAAATTATAAAGAAAGAAAATGCATATGTAAAAATTTAAAGGAATTGCTTAAGACCTCTCAGAATTAATATCTGTTTGGAATCTAAATTTAATACCTAGTTTGTCACTCAAGCCATGGGGTTATTTTTTATCTGAGCATATAATTTTCATATCATCAAAAGAAAGGAAATCTTGGCTAGATGTAAACCTTTACTAGCAAAAGATTTTTAAAGTATTAATAACTTTTATTGAATTAAAAGGGTGTAATATTAAATTATAACCTTAACTGTCATAATAATATGGCATAATAGCATAATTATGATTAAATTATTATCACTATTACGTCTGTCACAGATGAATCTCCTAGATAGATGAAAAAAAATCTCACTTGTTCATTATTTTATCTTCCCAGCAAGTGTCCTACTGTCATGTCACAAATTCACATTATGTCCTTGAGAGCTGGATTTTCTGTTAGAAATTCAGAGTTAACACTGAAGTATGTGAAACCCACAGATGGCAGAGTGAAATTCCTACTGAATATACATTTGATGAGATTATGTGTCTCATTTATTCCAGCCACAAAAGAAATATTTTGTCCTTATGAACTGTGCTGCAGTTAAACTTGTTTTGGTGATAGTATGTGAATAAGGATGAACTGGATTGAAAACTTTAAAGCTTAGGGAAGTCTTGTCTTTTTTACTCTGGAAACAGATATTCTACTGCCCCTTGAAGTACAATGCTCTTGATGAGGTGCCATCTCATTTCCTTTTTACTTTAAAGTTTAGAGAATACATGTTGTGATCAAATATATGCCAAGGTTATCATTAATGATTTAAAGAAAAAAAAGAAAGCTTACCTTTATATAACATATATACAGAAAAATTTACTTTTATGTGTATCACTATATAACCTTTACAAAAGGTTTTTCAACTGCATTTTTATGACTTACAGATGAGGAAGAGTGGTTAAATGATTTGTTCAAGGTCACATGGCTAGTAAGTGAAAAGCTAGATAAGACGTATCTACAGGTTGGATGTTTAGACTATTTTTAATTTGTTCATT
This sequence comes from Crocuta crocuta, assembly GCF_008692635.1. Classification (NCBI taxonomy): domain Eukaryota; kingdom Metazoa; phylum Chordata; class Mammalia; order Carnivora; family Hyaenidae; genus Crocuta; species Crocuta crocuta. Next base: position 4,917,175 of record NW_027533089.1, on the reverse strand, counting down.
CATAAAATATTTATGGAACGACTATTATGTTCCATGTATTGTACTACACACTGTTGTATGATAACAAGGAATGAGAAACAAAATCTGTCATTTCTTGAAGCTTACAGTCTAATGGCAGAGGAGAAAGGCATGCAGGGGCAGACAGACAATTAAGTATGGAAAACTGAGTAAATTCTCTAAAGGAGAGTTCAGGCAGAGGATCTCAATGTACTGAGAGTCATCAATATCTATCCGCAAACTAAGTCCTTGAGCTGAGGATTAAAAGAAGGAAAAGGAGATACTTCTCTCCTAAAGAGTAGAGTAGATACTCTACTCCTAAAACAGAGGGTGTGTGTGTAAAAGGGATGTGGTAACTGGGGTGGATTAATATTTTGAAACAATAGGAGCAGCATATATTCAAAGCCCTAGCGTAGCTGGGAATTTGGTATTTTCCAATTAATATATCAGTGTGGCTGAAGCATAGATGGCAAGGGAAAGTGTGGAGTGGTAAGTGGTGAGAGCCAAAAATGATCATGCATGAACTTCCAACACCCTGTGAAAGATTGGAGTCTAAGCCAATGGGAAACCCCTAGAGAACTCTGTATGTTTTAGGAGTTCAGTAAAAATGGCAAGATGTGCATTTTGAAAACTCACCAAAGCTGACATGAGTGGATTAAAAGGGAAATAGGCAGTGGTGGAAGTCAAGAAAAGTGAGATTTGAGACAGCTAGATTATGACTTCTGTTTCCACAACTCTTTTTAACTTACTGTTCTATTTATAAATAATCTACATACCCAATTATTTCCTGATTTATCAATTTTAGGCATTAACTTCCTGCTAAGATTGGTGAGCATTTTATACTTCCCATTTTATTTCCCAGTATTTCCAGATTTATATTTTTATTTATTACTATTATTTTATTTTTGAATATAGTTGACACACATTGTTCTATTAATTTCAGGTGTACAACATAGTAATTTGACAAGTTAATTCATTGTGATATTCTCACCACAAATGTAGCTACCATCTGTCACCATATAACATTATTATAATATAATTGACTCTATTCTATATGCTGTTCCTTTTATTCCCATGACGTATTCATTCCATAACTGGGAGCCTTTATTATCTCTCACTCTTCTTAACCCATTTTTCCCATTCTTCCGCTCACCTTCCCTCAAGCAACCATCAGTTTGTTCCATATATTTATAGGTCTGATTTTGCTTTTTGTTTGTTTATTTGTTTTTGTTTGTTTTTGATTAGATTACACTTCTGAGTGAAATCATATAGTACTGTCTTTCTCAATCTGACTTATTTCATTTAGCATAATACCCTCTGGGTTCATCCATGTTATCTCAAATGGCATGATCTCATCTTTTTATGGCAATATATATATATTATATATGGCAATATATATATATAATATATATACTGGAATTATTGCATCATACAATATTATTTTAAAGTAATGAGGAATCATATTGCTTTTCACAGCTGTTTCACCTGTTTACATTCCCAACAACAGTGTATGAGGGTTTCTTTTTCCCCACATCCTTACCAACACTTGTTATTTCTTGTGTTTTGGATTTTAGTTTTAGTCATTCTGATATGTGTAAGGTGATATTTCATTGGGGTTTTGATTTGTATGTCCCTGATGATTAGTGATGCTGAGCATCTTTTTACGTGTCTGTTAGCTATCTTTATGTCTTCTTTGGGGAAATGTCTATTTAGGTTCTCTGCACATTTTTTAATTAGATTGGTGTGTGTGTGTGTGTTGATTATGTACATTCTTTCTATGTTTTGGATATTAAGCTCTTATCAGATATATCATTTGCAAATATTTTCTTCCATTCAGTAGGTTCCCATTTTGTTTGTTTGGTGGTTTCCGTCGTTGTACAAAAACTTTTTACTTCATGTAGTCCTAATAATTTATTTTTGCTTTTGTTTCCCTAGCTATAGGAGACATATCTAGAAAAATGTTGCTATGGCTGATATCAGAGAAATTACTGTCTGTGCTGACTTCTAGGATTTTTATTGTTTCAAGTTTCACATTTAGGTCTTAATACATTTTGAATTTATTTTTCTGTACAGTATTAGAAAGTCATCCAGTTTTATTCCTTTGCATGAAGCTGTCAAGTTTTCCCAACACCATTTATTGAAAAGAATGTGTTTCCCCCATTTTATATTCTTGCCTCCTTTGTCATAGATTTATTGACCATATACTTGTGGGTTTATTTTTCTGGGATCTCTGTTGTGTTCCACTGATCTATGTGTCTGTTTTTGTGCCAGTACTGTACTATTTTGATTACCTCAGATCTGTAATATATCTTGAAATCTGAAATTGTACTATCTATACCTTTGTTGGTTTTTCTCTTTCTTTTTTTTCTCCTTCAGATTCATTTGGCTATTTGGGGTCTTTTATGGTTCCATACAAATTTTAGTATTACCTGTTCTAGTTTTGTGAAAAATATTGTCGATATTTTTGTGGGGATTGTGTTGAATCTGTCAGCTGCTTTGGGTAATAGGGATATTTTAGAAATATTAATTCTTTCAATCCATTAGCAAGAAATTTCATTCTGTTTGTGGCATCTTCAATCACCTTCATCAGTATTTTACAGTTTTCACCTCTTTTGTTAAGTTTATCCCTAAGCATTTTATTTTTCGTGCCATTGGAAGAGGTATTGTTTTCTGAATTTTTCTTTCTGTTACTTCATTATTAGTGTGTAGAAATACTGCTGATTTCTGGGTATTAATTTTGTGTCCTACAACTTTACTGAATTTATTTATTACTTTCAGTAGTTTTTTGGTGCAGTCTTTAGGATTTTCTATGTTTTCTATGTATAGTGTCATGTCATCTGCAAATACTGATAGTTTAACTTCTACTTTACCAGTATGGGTGCCTCTTACTTCCTTTCCTTGTCTGATTGCTGTGGTTAGGATTTACATTAATATGCTGAATAAAAGTGGTGAGAGTGGACATCATTGTCTTGTTCCTAATCATAGAGTAAAAGCTCTCAGTTTTTCCACCATTGAGTATGATCTTAGTTGTCGATTTTTCATATGTGGACTTTATTATGTTGAGGTCTTTCCCCTCTAAACCCACTTTTAAATGAATTTCATCATGAATGGATGTTGACTTTTGTCAGATGCTTTTTCTGCATCTACTGAGATGATTTTATGATTTTTATCCTTTTCGTCAATAGGGCGTATCATGTTGATTGATTTGTGAATTGAACTACCCTTGCATCCCTGGATTAATTCCCCCATGAGCATTGTAAATGAACATTTTAATGTATTCTTGTATGGAGTTTGGTTACATTTTGTTGAAGATTTTTGCATCTGTGTTCATCAGGGACATTGGTTTATAGTTTTTCTTTTTGTTGTATATTTGGTTTTGGTATTAGGATAATACTGGCCTGATAGAAAATGTTTGGAAGCTTTCCTTCCTCTTCTATTTTTTGGAGTAGTTTGAGAAGGATAGGTACTAACTCTTCTTTAAATGTTTGATAAAATTCACTTGTAAATCCATTTCACTTGTAAATGTTTGATAAAATTCACTTGTAAATACATTGTAAATCCATCTGGTCCTAGACTTTTATTTTTTGGTAGTTTTCCTAATTACTGATTCGATGTTGTTACCAGTTATCGGTCTGTTCAGATTTTTAATTTTTTTTTTTTTTTTTTT
>NW_027533089.1:4798463-4913489 GCF_008692635.1 Crocuta crocuta | reverse complement strand
GGTCTGTTTGTTTTTTTTTTTTTTTTTTTTTTTTTTTTTTTTTTTTTTTTGCTGATTCAGTTTCAGAAGATTGTATGTTTCTAGAAATTTATCCATTTCTTGTAGGTTGTCTGATTTGTTGGCATATTATTTTTTGTCATATTCTGTTATAATCCTTTGCATTTCTGTGGTGTCACTTGCTCCTTCTCTCTCATTTCTGATTTCATTTAGTTGGGTCCTTTGTTTTTCTTGATGAGTCTGGCTAAGGATTTATGAATTTTGTTTATCTTTTCAAAGAACGAGCTCTCGGTTTTATTGAGTTTTTTCTGTTGCCTTTTTTAATGTTCCATGTCATTTATTTCTGTTCTAATCTTTATTATTACCTTCCTTATACTCACTTTGGGCTTTGTCCTTTTTTAGTTCCTTTAAGTATAGAATTTGATTTCTATTTAAGCTTTTTCTTGTTTCTTGAGATAGGCCTATAGCACTGTATATTTTCCCCTTTTGCTTTACTGACCCATTGGTTGTTTAGTATTATATTGTTTAGCCTCCATCTGTTTGAGCTTTATCCAATTTTTTTCTTGTGATTTATTTCTAGTTTCATACTGTTGTGATCAGAAAAGATGCATTATTTCAATATTATTAAATATACTGAGTCATGTTTTGTAGCCTGACACGTGATCTATCCTAGAGAATATTCCATGTGCACTTGAAAAGAATGTGTAGTCAGTTGTCTGTGGATGGATCTTAAGTCCCTTCAATCTAATGTGTATCTGTATTCACAGATATTGTTTCTTTGTTGGTTTTCTGCCTAGATGATCTATCCATTAATGAAAGTAGAGTGTTAAGTTCTTATTCTATTATTGTATTATCATCAATTTCTCATTTTATGTCTATTAATATTTGCTTTATATATTTATGTGCTCCAGTGTTGAGTGCATAGATATTTATATCCCCTTGTTGGATTAATCCTTTTATCATTATGTAATGACCTTCTTTGTCTACTGTTACAGTGTTGGTTTTAAAGTCTATTTTGTTTTATATAAATAGTGCTATCCCTGCTATTTTTTTCCTTCCATCTATATAGTAAATGCTTCTTTTATCCCTTACTTTCAATTGGTATGTTTCTTTTTATATTTATTAAGTAATCACTATGCCCAATGTGTTGCTTGGACTCGTGACACCAAGATCAAGAGTTGCATGTTTCAAGGGGTGCCTGGGTGGCTCAGTCAGTTAAGCGTCTGACTTCGGCTCAGGTCGTGATCTCACAGTTCGTGGGTTAGAGCCCTGCATTAGGCTCTGTGCTGACAGCTCAGAGCCCGGAACCTGTTTCAGATTCTGTGTCTCCCTTTCTCTCTGACCCTCCCCTGCTCGCTCGCTCTCTCTCTCTCTCTCAGAAATAAATAAAGAATTAAAAAAAAAAAAAAAAGAAAGAGTTGCAGGTTCCAGCGACTGAGCCAGCCAGTCACCTCATCAATTTGTATGTGTCTTAAGGTCGGAGGTGAGTCTCTTTTAGGCAGCATATAGATGTTTTTGTTTTTTTTTCTTCTATCCATTCTACCACCCTAGGTGTATTGATTGGAGCATTTAGGCCATTTACATTTAAAGTAATTATTGATAGCTACGTGCTTATTGCCATTTTGTTATTTGCTTGCTGGGTGTTTTTTTAGTTTTTGTGCACTAACCTTTTTTTTCCCTTGCTGTCTTTTTTTTTGTGACTGATGAGTTTTAGTGTTATGTTTGACTTTTTTACTCTTTATTTTTTTGTGTGTATCTAGTATAGATTTTTGGTTTGTACTTACCATGAGGTTTATGTATAACATCATAAATAAATAGCAGTCTATTAATCTGATGGTCATTTAAGTTCAAATGTATATTAAAAAAAAGAAGATAGAAAAAGAAAAAAAACACTTTGTTTTTATTTTTCATTTTTTTCCTTTTTATTCCTTCTTCCACATCTTATATGTATGCTGACATATTTTACATCTTTTTATTCATGATTTTCTTACATTTAATTATGGCCCTTTCTTTTCCACTTAAAGAAGTCCCTACAGCATTTCTTGTAAGGCTGATCTAGTGGTAGCAATCTTCTTCATCTTTTGTTTGGGAAACTCTTTATCTCTCCTTCAAGTCTGAATGATAAGATTACTGGGTTTTCTTGCTTATAGTTTTTTTTTCTTTTTTTTTTTTTTTTTCGTTCAGCACTTTGAATATATCATACCACTCCCTTGGCTTGCAAAGTTTCTGCTGAATAATCAGCTGATAGTCTTATAGGTTTTTCCTTGTAGGTAATTCTTTGCTTTTGCTGCATTTACAATTCTTTACTGTTAACATTTGACATTTTTCATGTTTATTTATTTTGAGAGAGAGAATGAGTGGGGGAGGGGCAGAGAGAGGGAGAAAGAGAATCCCAAGCAGGCTCTTTACTGTCAGCACAGAGCCAACACAGGGCTGTATCTCACAAATCCATGAAGTAATGACCTGAGCTGAAATCAAGAATGGGCCACTTAACTGACTGAGCCACCCAGGCACTGCAATATTTGATATTTTAATTATTATGTGTCATGATATGGACTTCCTTGGGTTCATCTTGTTTGGAACTGTGTTTCCTGGACCTGGGTTGATGTCTGTTTCCTTCCCTAGGACAGAGAAGTTTGAGCTACTATTTCTTTAATATTTATTCTATGCCTTCTCTCTTCTTCTGGGAACCCTATAATGCAAATGTTTGTTAACTTAATGTTATATTAGAGATCCCTTAACTTGTCTTCATTTTATCTTTTTATTCTTTTCTCTTTTTGCTGTGCTTGGGTGCTTTCCATTATCCTGTCGTCCAGGTCACTGATATGTTCTGCATCTGCTAGTCAACTGTTGATTCCTTTTAGTGTGTTTTTTTATTTCAATAGTTGTATTCTTCAACTCTGATTGTTTTTTAATGCTTTCTGTCTCTTTATTGAAGGTCTTACTGAGTTCTTCCACTCTTGTCTCCAGCCTGATGTATCTTTACAGATCATTGCTTTAAAATCTTTATGAGGCGTATTATTTATCTCCATTTCATTTAGTTCTTTTCTTTAGTTTTTTGCTTGTGCTTTCTTTTGGAACATATTCCCCTGTGTCCCCATTTTACTTGACTTTCTGGATTTATTTCTGTGGATTAAGTGGAACAGGTACTTCTCCTAAGCTTGAAGGAATGGTCTTTTATATCATCATCTTGTATACAGACTGTGTGTGCTTAGTGAGTTTTGCTGGCTGACTGGAGCTGTATCTGGCATAGGCATTTGGTCCTGGGGATTTCCACATAGTGGGTGTCCTCTCAGGACAGCTAAAGCTCAGTTAGATGCAGGCCAGGTGTCCTGAGATTCTACGCACTGAGGATACCCTGGCAAGATGTGTGAAGCTGAAATGGGCACAAGCTGGGCCACTGTATGCAGGGAATGCCTTGGCAGGGTGGCTGGAGAAGATATGGCATGCAACCCCCCAGGTTCCTAGGCTCTGCACACAGGGTGCTCTGGCAATACAGCTGAAAGTAAAGTGAGTGCAAGCCAGGGGGACAATGGCTCTGCACACAGAAGGCATTTTGACAGGATAGCTGAAGTGTATGTAAATGCGGGTGTTCCAGGACTCTCTGTACAGAAAGTGCTCTAAAGGAGCAGCTGTTGCTGAGGCAGGATAGAGGCTGGGGGTCCTGTGGGGCTCTGTGCAGAAGATGCCCGGATGCCCTGGCAGCACAGCTGAAGCTACAGTGGGCATGGGTCAGTGTGGTCCCTAGGCTCACTGCACAAAATGTTTCCTGACAAGACAGATCAAGCTGAAGTGGTTGCATGCCATGCTGTCCTTGGGGGCTCTACACTGCGGTGACCTGGCAAGACAGCTGAGGCAGAGTTGGGTGCAAGTTGGAGTGTTTCAAGATGTTCAGCACAGAGGGTACTCTGACTGGGGGATTGGAGCTGAGGCCAATGCAGCCAAGAGTGTCCTTAGGCACCCTTTACGGGGCACTCTGGCAGGGTGGCTGGATCTGAAGCAGATGTCAGCTGAGAAGTTCTGGAGCTCTGCACCAGAGGTGCCTTAACAAGCCGTCTGAAGCCAAAATGGTATGGGCTTGGAGTGTTCTGGAATGTTTGGCACCTGTATCAAACATTGGTGCAAAGGCTGGCACTGTAGTTAGTGCTAACCAGGGGTGTGCTGATGTACACCACCCTGTGGCCACCTTAGTGGGATGGCTGAGGCTGATGTGAGGTAGGGGCCAGGGCTCCCTGAGGTGGTAAGCTGGTTTGCACTTCCAGACTGTGCACGTGGCTGTGCTTTCAAGGTGGAGGGGGAATGTACTATGTGTATTACCCCCTCCTACTGCGAGAGCTTTCCAGCAGCTACCCCCACTATTTGGTGGAATTCTAGGGCTGGCTTTTTTATATGCTGTTGCTGTTTTAAACTGCTGCTTTTTAAAGAAGAATTTAAAAGGGAAAGAAAGAAACGGGAGGGCACCTGGGTGGCTCAGTTGGTTAAGTCTCTGACTTTGGCTCAGGTCATGATCTGGTAGTTGATGGTTTTAGGCTCCATGTTGGGCTTTGTGCTGATGACTTAGAGCCTGGAGCCTGCCTGAGATTCTGTGTCTATCTCTCTGCCCCTCCTCTTCTCATATTCTCTGTTTCTCTCTCAAGATAGGTAAATACAAACATTAAAATTTAAAAAAAAAGAAAGAGGAAGAAATGGAAAAAAGAAAGTAAAAGAAAGAAAAGGGGAAAGGAGGGGAGAATGAAAAAAGGGAAGGGAAATTACAAAGGGAAGTGGGTTAGGAAAGGAAAAGAAAGAAAAACCTGGGCTTTATTTTCTGTGCCACAGAATGACCAGGGCTGGTATGGGATTGAGGATCTGGGGCTCATTACAGGGACCGAATTGTGCTCCCATCTGCACTTTTAAGGTAGAGGGGGTGCATAAGCAGTGTCATTCTCTAGTCCCTCTGATGTGAAAAACATTGCTGCAGCTCCCCAGTTGTTTGGCACAGTTCTAGTGCTGTCAGTTTTATGTGTTAGTTACTCTTTTAAACTGTAGCTTTTTTTTTTTTTTTTCTGTGCCCAATGAAAGAGAAATCCATTACAGCACCTCAGTGCTCTTCTTTCCACTGCAGTTTGCAGGGTCGGGGGGTGAGGGTTCCCATTGTTACCATGTCTCCGTGTCTCTTGATGTTGTCTTTTGCTGTTTTATCTTTTGTTGTGCCCTCAGTTCCGTCAGCCCTTAGTTCTTGAGGAGGAATTGTTCTATATGTAGGTATGGTTTAGTCTGTTCCATGGGGGTGAGTTCAGAGTCTCAACATTGCCATCTGAGACCAGAAGCCACGATCTTCCCATTTTAAAAATAATATAATGTTAGTTAAGTCAGTGTTTGCATTATTACATTACCATGACCATGTAAACATTATTGGCTGATCATTCATGTAATGAATTATGATTATAAATTTTGTTTCATACAACTCTTTCTTTTCCTGGGATCAATAATTGTCTTCATTTTTCACTTGCTTAGATTTCCGTAGATCTCCTTTGGTAGTTTGCCAAATGTTTAAATGCATATCTTTATGTTTTTCCAAATTCATGCATATATCACATGGATCCATTAGTTTCATTTTTCTCCCACACACCTTCCTTTGATGCACCTCCATCCCTTCTTCCCACCTGTATTGGTTGTTCTCTATGCCAGCTGCTTAACTGTTCACTTGCAGTCTCCCTTACTCTTGTCATAGATTCACTTTCTTTACTCCCCTCTGGGAAATCCCATGCCACTCTGCCTTCACAGATCATTTGCACTATTTTTTTTTCCTTCTCTTTGGAATTCATTTCATCTGATGTTTGGTAATTCAAAAGTCTGTGGGGCTAGGTATATTAAAAGTATTACTGTATGTTGTTTTGAATAAATCGTGAGTACTTTGAAGGTGTAGGTTCAGTTTTCTATAATATTTTTCTAATACTATTTTTTTTTTAAGAACTTCTCCGTCTGCACTCTCTGATCTATACTTTTATACCTTTATTAGTTGGGCATTGGTCATTGTGTCCTCTACACTAGGCCTCCAGTTTTGTGATATTAGTCTCTCATTTTCTTATTTTTTGTATTTTCCATAATTTTTATTTCTCATCAAGGTAAAATTGGCATATAACATTATATTAATTTCAGGTATACAACATAATAATTAGATTTTTAAAAATTTTTAATGTTTATTATTTTTGAGAGAGAGAGAGAGAGAGAGACAGATAGCAAGCAGGGGCAGAGGGAGAGGGAGACACAGAATCAGAAGCCGGCTCCAGGTTCTGAGCTGTCAGCACAGAGCCCCACGCGGGGCTCGAGATCATGACCTGAACTGAAGTCAGCCACTTAGCCAACAGAGCCACCCAGGCACTCCTAGATTTTTCTATACACTATATAGTGATCACCACAATGTCTAGTTACAATCTAGCACAATACAATAAACCAACCCCCTTTACCCATTTTGTCCATTCTTCCCCTCTAATAACCACAAGCCTATTCTTCATATCTATGAGCTTGGTTTTGTTTGCTCATTTCTTTTGTTTTTTGAATTCCACATATAAGAGACAGCATATGCTATTTTTTTTTCTGTCTGACTTATTTCATGTAGCATAATACCTTCAAGGTCCATCCATGTTGTCTCAAATGGAAAGATTTCAGTCTCTTTTTATAGCTTTTTATTCCATTGTATTTCTATACTGCATCTTCTTTATCCATTCATCCACTGGTGGACTCTTAGGTTGTTTCTGAACCTCGGCTATTTTAAACATTATTATTATTTTTATTAGAGAAAGAGAGAATGGAATGGAGCAGAGGAAGAGAGAGAGAATCTTAAGCAGACTCTAAGCTCAATACAGAGCCAGAGGCAGGGCTGGATCCTACAACCCTGGGATCATGACCTGAGCCAAAATTGAGTGTCAGATGCTCAACTGACTGAGCCACCTTCCATATCTTGGCTATTTTAAATAATGCTACAGTGAACGTTGGAGGACATCTATCATTTGGTAGTTCTACTTTTGATATTTTGAGGAAATCCATACTGTTTGCTAGAATGTCTGCACCAAATGTACGTTCCCACCAATAGTGCACAAGGGTTCCCTTTTCTCTACATGTTTGCCAACACTTATTATTTCTTGTCTTTTTGATAATAGTCATTCTGACAGGTGTGAGGTGATATCTCTTTGTGGTTGATTTACATTTCCCTGATATTTGGTGATGTTGAACATCTTTTCATGTGCCTATTGGCCATTTGTATGTCTTCCTTGAAAAATATTTATATAGATCCTCAGCTTATGTTTAACTGGATTGCTTGTTTTTTTGCTATTGAGTTGTTTGAGTTCTTTATATATTTTGGATGTTAGCCCTTTGTTGTATATATGATTGGCAGATATTTTCTCCCTTTAGATAGGTTGGCTTTTCATTTTATTGATGGTTTCCTTTGCTGTGCAGAAGCTTTTCTTTTCTTGAGTTTGATATAGTACTGCTTTTTTTTTTTTTAATGTTTGATTTTGTTGCCTTTTTTTTTTTTGGTCAGATCCAAAAATTCAGTGCTAAGATTGATGTCAAGGAGCTTACAGCCTATGTTTTCTTCTTGGAGTTTTATGGTTTCAGGTCTTACATTCAAATTGTTAATCCATTTTGAGTTCATCTTTGCATATGGTGTAAATAAGTGGTCAAGTTTCGTTGTTTTGCGTGTTAGCTGTCCAGTTTTCCCAACACCATTCATTGAAGAGACTGTCCTTTCCCTATTGTATATTCTTGGCTCTTTTGTTAATTGACTATTATGTGTATGCTTATTTCTGGGCTCACTATTCTGTTCCATTGATCTGTGTGTCTGTTTTTATTTCAATAGCAGGCTGTTTTGATTACCATATATTTTGATTGTAGTATAGTTTCAAATCAGGAAGTGTTATAACTCCAAATCTGTTTTTCGTTCTCAAGATATCTTTGGCTACTTGGGGTCTATGTGGATTCATACAAATTTTAGAATTATTTGTTCTAGTTCTATGAAAAATGCCATTAGAATTTTAATAAGGATTACACTGAATCCATAGATTGCTTTAGGTATTATAGATATTTAATGATATTAATTCTTACAGTCTCTGGGCATGGAATATGTTCCCATTTTATTTATGTATTCTTCAGTTTTCATCAGTCTTTTACTTTTTGGTGTGCAGGTCTTTTACCTTCTTGGTTAAATTTATTCCTAGAAAAAAATCCTAATTTTTTTTCTTTTTGATCAAATTGTAAATAGGGTTGTTGTTTAAATTTCTCCTTCTGATAGTTATTAGTATATAGAAACAGCAGATTTTGTATCGTACATTAATTGGATTTATTTATTAGTTCTAATAGACTTTTGGTAGTTTTTACGGTTTTCTAAATATAGTATCATGTCATCTGCAAATAGTGACAGTTTTACTTCTTTTTAATTTGGATGGCTTTTATTTCTTTTTCTTCCCTAATTGGCGTGGCTAGGACTCCCAATACTATGTTGAATAAAAGTAGCCAGAATGGACATTATTTTCTTATTCCTGATCTTACAAAGGAAAAGCTTTCAGCCTTTCACCTTTGAATATAATGTTAGCTCTGGGTTTGCCATATGTGGCTTTTATTATATTAAGATGCTTTTCTTCTATATCCACTTTGTTGAGAGTTTTCTTTTTTTTTATCATAAATAGATGCTGAATTTTGCCAGATACCTTTGCTGCATCTGTTTTAATGACTATATGATTTTCACTCCTCATTTTGTAAATGTGGTGTGTGACATTGATTTGCAGATATTGAGCCATCCTTGCATTTGTGGACTAAATCCCACTTGATCATATGTATGTCCATATGTATGATCTTTTTAATGTATTGTTAAATTCAATTTGCTAGTATTTTCTATAGAAATTTTGCACCAGTGTTTACCAGGGTATTGGACTATGATGATTTTTTTTTTCTTTTTGGTGTTTCTGTCTGGTTTTGGTGTCAATGTAATTGTGTCTTTGTCAAATGAGTTTGGAAGTGTTTCCTTCTCATTAATTTTTTGGAAGAGTTTGAGAAAGAGACATATTAAATCCTCGAATGTTTGGTAAAATTTACCCATGATCCCATCTGACTTTTGCTTCTTATGAAGTTTTTGATTGCCACCTCAATCTCCTTACTGGCAATTGGTCTATTCAGATTCTCTTTTTTTCCTTGATGGTTTCTAGGATTTTATCCTAGGTTTTTCAATTTGTTGGTGTATGCTTGTTCATAGTAACCTTTCATAGGATTTTTTCTAGGTTTTTCAATTTGTTAGTGTATATTTGTTCATAGTAATCTTTCATGATCCTTTGTATTTCTGTGGTATCATTTATAGCATCAGTTTTATTTCAAATTTTATTTATTTGAATTCTTACTTGGTCTCTGTTTCTGTCTCTCTCTTTAATTTGGAAGTATGTCTAGAAGTTTGCCAATTTTATTTATCTTTTTAAAGAATCAGCTCTTAGTTTCATTGATCTTTTTATTTATTTACTTTTTAATTTTTTGTCTTTCATTCATTTCTACTCTGATCTATATTATTTTCTGCCTTCTCCTAACTTTGGACTTCATCTCTTTTTTTTTTTTTTTCCTAGCTTCTTAGATTTAAAGTTCGTTTGAAATTTTTCTTGTTTCTTATGGTAGGCATGTATCCTTATGAACTCCACTCTTAGAGCTGCTTTTGCTACCTTCTATCAATCTTATAATATTGTATTTCCATTTCATTTGTCTTAAAATATTTTTTATGTCCTCTTTAATTTTTAAGTTGAACCATTTTTTTAGTGGCATGTTGTTTAGTCTCCACAGGTTTTTGTTGTTGTTGTTGTTGTTTTTATGTTGATTTCTGAGAGAGAGAGAAAGAGTGCTCAAGCTGTGGAGGGGCAGAGAGAGAGGGAGACACAGAATCCAAAACAGGTTCCAGGCTCAGCTGTCAGCACAGAGCCCGATGTGGGGCTTGAACAAACAAACAGTAAGATAATGACCTGAGCAGTAGTGGGATGCCTAATCGACTTAGCCGCCCAGGCGCCCACACAGTTTTGTTTTTTTTTTAAACCAGTTTTTTTTTTTCTTATAATTGTTTTATACTTTCACACCATTATGATTAGAAAATATCCTTGGTGTAATTTCAGTCTCCTTAAATTTATTGAAACTTTTATGTGGCCTAACATGTAATCTGTCTTGGAGAATATTCTATGTGGGATCAAGAAGAATGTGTATTCTGTTGCATTTTAATCTGGTGCATTTGAATCTGTACCTATTATGTCCATCTGGTCTAAGGTGTCATTTAAAGCTGATGTTCCTTATCAACTCCTGCCTGGATGAGCTATACTTTGGTGTAATTGTGGTATTTAGGCCTCTATTATTATTGCGTTGATGTTGATTTCTCTCCTTAGGTCTGTGCATACTTACTTTATACATTTAGGCATTTCTGTGTTAGGTGCATAAATATTTACAAGTGTTATATCCTCTTCTTGGATTGCGTCCTTCATCGTTATGTGCCCTTCTTTGTCTTTTATTAGAGTCTTTTTCTTAAATGCTGTTTTGTCTAAGTATAGCTGTATCAGCCTTCTTTTCATTTCCATTTGTATGGAGTATTTTTCCCCCATCTCTTTGCTTTCGATCTGTGTTTGTTCTCAGATCTGAAGTGAGCCCTTTTTAATCAATATACAGATGGGTCTTGTTTTTGTTTGTTTGTTTGTTTGTTTTTCCATTCAGCCACTCTATGTCTTTTGATTGAAGAATTTATTCTGTTTGCATTTAAAGTGATTATCAATAGGTGTGTAGTTACTGTTATTTTCTTAATTGTTTTCTGGGTGTTTTTGTAGTTCTCTGTTCCTTTCTTCTTTCCTTGCTAATTCTGTTGTGGTTTTTTGGCTTTCTATAATGTTATGTTTAGTTTCCTTCTCATTATCTTTTATTCATTTTCTATAAGGTTTTGCTTTTTATCATGAGGCTCACATGTAACAGCCTCCATGTATAGTAGTCTATTTTAAGTTAATAGTAATTTTAGTTTCAGCACGTTCTAAAAACTGCATGTTCATTCTCCCCTTGTATTTAATTGTCTTTAATGACTTTTTAAGTTTTTTTTACATTTTTAAATTTTGTATAATTATCCTTTAATTAATTATTTTAGTTACAGTTAATTTTACCACTTTTGTCTTTTAGCCTTCATACTAGCTTTATAAGTGGCTACCTTTATATATATATACTTTCCAGCAATATATTTTTTATTTCATATGTTTCTTTGTTACTAGTGAATGTCTTTTATTTTCAGCTTGAATTCCCCTTAACATTTCTTGTAAGGCTGGTTTAATAGTGATGAACTCCTTCAGCTTTTGCTTGTCAGGACAACTCTTTATCTCTCCTTCAATTCTGAATGATAGTCATTCAGGTAAAATGTCCTTAGTTGGATTGTTTTTGTTTTTGTTTTTCCTTTTAGCACATTGAGTATGTTGTGCCACTCCTTTCTCATCTGCATAGTTTCTGTTAAAAAGTCAGCTCTGATATTATGAGGATTCCTTTGTATGTGACAAGTTATTTTTTTCTTGCTGCTTTTAAGATTCTTTAACTTTTGACAGTTTAATTATAATGTTTTTTGTTATGGTTCTTTTTGGATTCAACTTATTTAGAATTCTCTGGGCTTCCTAGCCCTGGATGTCTGTTTTTGTCCACAAGTTGGGGAGGTTTTCAGCTATTGATTCTTCATAAGGCTGACTTGAAGCCAGACCATCAGGCAGCAACTTTCAGAATATACAAATATATAAAATCCTGTGGGACTCTCGTACTGACCCCTGCTGGGCTTCAGAGCTGGCGATCTGGAAATGGATGTCCCCTTGAAACATTTGCAAGACATTTGCAAAACCCAGGGCTCCAGATGAGTATATAAGCTTCTTTCAGCAAAGGAACAGGCAATGTGTATCAACAGCAAGGGAGAACACAAAGCTGGGGTTTTCTGGTCTACATCGTCTGAGTGCTCTTCCATAGCCTTTAGTAATCCTGAGGTGTGCCTCTCAGGCTGAAGCTCCAGTTTGAGTAAATAGACTGTTTTCCCAGGAAGACTAGGAGTTTGTTTTGTCTGCTGTCTGTGCTGTGCCATGGGGTTGGTAGCCTGCCAAGAACTATATCCAGTTGTTTTAGGCCTTCCTGGGTATCAGAACCAGGCATTCTAAAAGTTGCCCCTGTGTGGACTGCATGCACCTGATGGCTTCAGCAGTACTTTGGGAAAGCCCATAGTGGGGGCAAACCTGCTGGTTGCAACAGGATGAAATGGGAGCCCATGTCTAGGGCAGGCCTGCCGGGCTCAGCAAGGGCATACAGGAACAGCATAAGCCTTGGGGCTTCATTAGGACCGTGGGAGAGTGCAGAGTTGGTACAAGCTGAGGAGGAATGCATAGGCAAGGCAAGCCAATGCTAGCAAACTAGAAGGAATGCAAAATGGTGCCTTCCAGCACTACCTTCCATAGAGAAAGTCCTAATACCTGCATCTCTGGCCGATAATTCTAGCCCGATCTGTGTAATAAATCTCCTTCACATATGGTGAAAGTGCTTTTCAAATTGCTTCTTTTTTACTGTGTCCTGGGGTGAGTGAGATTGTATGTGAGACTTGAAGAGCAAAATTTCCCTAAAGTCTTTTGGGTCTCCTGGGTGTAAACTCTGTTGCTTTTCAGAGCCAGACATTTTGGAGGCTTGTGTTTTCAAGGTCCCAAGGATTGGGGTATTGATGTGAAGTATGAATCCTTCACTCCTCAGTGAAAAACTCTCATTTGTGAGATCCTTCTCAACTGTGGGACACCATGTGTGTCACACACTGTGGGAGTGGGTTGTTTTATGTTTCCTGGTTTTTTGTGGGTTTTTTTGTTTGTTTGTTTGTTTTGTTTTGTTTTGGCAAGACCATTTTCAACCTCTCCTACCTATTTGGGTGTGATATTTTTATGCTTTGTTGTAGAAGAACTTTGCAGCTAGTTTTCAGGTCTTTTTCAGTGGGAACTGATTCATACGGAGGTATGGATTTGATTGTCTAGGGGAGGAAAGAAGCTCAGGAACATCCTATGCTGCTATTTTGTATATGTTTTATTTTTTGTTCTCTCTGTAAGAGTTCCTGATTTTTTTTTTCCAGTTCCATTCTTTGTATTAATTTGATTGCCATGTTCTTGATTTCAAAGACCTTTTTCTTTTTCTCTAATTTTCTTTGGTATATGTTTTTTTCTATTTTATTTGGACACAATATCTCCTTATCTCTTTATGTCTCAGAGACAATAGATTATAGAGATTTAATAAAATAACTATTCATTTTCTTGTGTCTCCTTCCCCACTTTTGATTATTTTTACCCCTAAAACTCAATCAAGAAGTTTTACTTAAGTATCTTTTGATCTCTGGACATCTACTAACATTTCAGTAATTTTATACATCTAATGGCAGCATATGTGATTTGAATCAACCCATAGTCAAGAACAGCTATAAGGAGGAATATTTCAAAATAATAAAAATTGCATCTGTGTGAAATAGAGTAATTTTGATCTTATATCACATAATTATATTGCTTCAAAATATATCATAGAAAATTAAAATAATTGTAATTAGTCCACAGTCATAATGAAGAATATTCACACCTCTTTTAGTCACTAACAGAAAAAGTAGATAAAAAATTGAATGTCATCAAATGTTGATTATAGAATATTTTTAGTGGTATGTAGAATATGATTCCACTAATATTAAAAATGGACAATATTATATATATCATCAATAAATTGACATAAGTAAATTTTATGAATGCTTAAATTTTATATAAATTTTATATATATGTATATAACTGTATTCAAGGGCTCCAAAATATATTCTTTAGAAGTACACATAGAATGTTTACAGAAACTAACAAAACACTGGGACATAATCATAGTTTCAAAATTGAAGCAGAGTATATATTAGTATAATGAAATTATGCTAGAAATAAATAGTAGGACATTATTAGAAAAATACCTATCAAGAGATTAAGGAAATGAAAAAGTAAAAGCTTTAAGTGAATTATAGTGAATATGCTAAATATCAAATTTTAGGAAATTCACCTGAAGTCATGGTTAAATAAATATGTACAGACTTAAATTTATAAGATAGAAAAGAAGAAAGAAAAAGTAAGATATGATATGGATATAAATTTCATGATGTTGGCAATAGAATAGCAAACTTAACAAAGAATTTTAAGAAATAAAAAAAAGAGATCAGAGATTACAAAAATAGAAACAAGTATATAATAGTATGTCAGTAAACTCAAAGAGAGTTGCAAATGGGTTTTCTCACGTCTTTGCCAAAGTACTGATTGGCACATGTGTGAGAGAAAACTATCTGAAGCTGGGGGAAGATCTGCCAAAGGAAGAGAGACAATAAATTATTGGGCTCATTTTAGATTGAGAATGGTTTTTATTCTCATAAACAGAGTTTCATGGAGATTTGGCTAAATATCAGAAGGATATTGCCTAAATAATGGGTCTAAACTAATCCTAAATAACCAGTTTTTCAGATCTTGAAAGAATCCAACTGATTCTAAGTAACTAACTGGAGCTAGGAAGAAATGTGATATTATTTACAGAAATACAACAAAATCTAGAAACTGAAAAGGTAAAATTGACAATCTTTATAATCCAGTAAAAATGTCCTGGAATGGAAGGAAGCCTGAAAATAAAACCCATAATCAAAAGAAGAAGCAACCAATAAAAACAGACTTACAGATTTCAGAGACAGTCTTCAGACATGATTTAAAAAAAAAAAAAAACTCAAATTAAACATCTAAAATAAAAATACACTGAATGGAATCAAAGTATATTAGACACTGGAGAAGAAAAGGTCAGTAAATATGAAGGCATACTAATAGAAACTAAGATAAATTATAGAGATAAAAAAGAATGAAAAAAGAGATTAACATAGCATCAGTAACCTCTGGAATAATACCAAGTGATCTGACACATCTAATTAGAGTTGCAAGAGGAGAGGTAAGAGTGGGAGGGGAAAAAATGTGTGAAAAAGAAATGTCCCCAAGTTCTCTAAATTTGAGGATAGTTGTAAACTTACATGAATTAGTTTCCTATTGTTTCTGTAACAAACTACCACAGAATTCATGGCTTTAAGTAATAATAAAATGATAATAATGATAATAATTTCTTATAGTTTTGCAGGTCAGAAGTTTGAAATGAGCTTACTGGGCTAAAATCAAGTGCAGGTAGGGCTATGTTCCTTTCTAAAGAATCTAGAGGAGAATTCATGTCTTTTTCAGAATCTGTAAATTTTCTGTATTGCAGTATCTGGTTGAATCTCACAAGGCATCACTCTGGCACTGACTCTTTTGCTTCCCTCTTTCATGTACCAGGACCCTTGTGATTAGAAAATCCAGTATAATTTCTTCATTCCAAGGTGACCTGACTTGCAAATTTAATTCTATATGCTCTCTAAATTCCTACTTGCTATATTATATAACATATTCACATGTATTGGGATGGACATGGATATATTTAAGGAGCAGCCATTCTGCCCACAAAACCACATACCCAGTAAACTTAAGCAATCAACAAAAGAATAAACATAAAGAAACATAAACATAACACCATAAGACAATTATTGTGTGTCAGCTGTGAAGGAAAAATATTAAGAACAGCTATAGAAGACACATTACATGCAGAAAAACAAAGATGTGAATGAAAGAACACTTGTTTTCAGAAATTATGCAAATGAGAAGATTATGGAAAGACATCTGTAAAATAATGGAAAAAACCTGTCAACCTAAAATTCTATATCTAGCAAAATTATCTTTCAAAATGAAGACAAAACAAAGAGTCAAGAAAATGATTTCTGAGATTTTAAGTAGCAGATTTGTATTACATAAATGAATAAATAAATAAANGAATAGAAACACAAATTCCCAATATAAAGTATGTATATTTTTTCTTTTATAAAATTTTTTTACGGATGCCTGGGTAGCTCAGTCAGTTAAGTGTCTGATTTGGCTCAGGTTTGCAGTTCACCGGTTCAAGTCCCCCATCGAGCTCTGTGCTTATAGTTCAGAAACTGGAGCCTGCTCTAGATCTGTGTATCTCTCTCTGACTCAGCCCCTCCCCTGCTCATGCTCTGTCTCTCTCTCCCTCTCAAAAATGAGTAAAGTTTTTTTTTTTTTTAATTTTAAACAGATACTGTTACACAAAATAATAACAATATATTTTCAGGTTTATAGCATAAATAGGTGTAAAATGTGTAGTGATAAAAACCCAATGGGAAGATGTAGGGGAATGTAAATATATGGTAAGGTTTTGATGCTATATTTTTATTGCTATAAGTACCATTTGAAGGTAAACTGTAATAAATTAAAAATATATCATGTGATCCTTAGAGAAACCACAAAAATAAAGGAGAGGTATAGAAAATAAGTCAATGATGGAAATAAACTAAAATTTTCAAAAAAATACAGAAAAAGGATAAAATAAAAATGAACAAAATGCAAGTGGGACAAATAGAAAAGAAATAATAAGATAATAGACTTGAGTACAACAGAGTAAAAGGCAGAATTTGCCAATTTTGATTAAAAAAGCAGTAACCAACTCATTTTGTTTACAAGAATCCCACTGTACATAAAAAGACATAGATAAGTTAAAAACAAAATAATGGAAGAAGGTATACTGTGACATTCTTATCACAAAATTTGTAGTGGCTATGTTAGTATCAAACAAAGTATACTTCAGAACAAAGAATATTACTGACATTTTTATTATAAAGAAGTGAATTCACCAAGAGGACAAAAACACCAACCTTAACCCTAACCCTAACTAACCTAAATGGTGTCGGAAAATTCAGATACCAACATGCAAAAGAATGAATTTGCACCCTACTCACTAATTAACTCAAAATAGATTAAAGACAATTTCTGGACCTGAAGTCATAAAACTCCTATAAGAAGACATAGGCAGTAAGGTTTTTGACCTGATCTGGGTGANTAGGTTGCCATTTAGTTTTGTTGATTGTTTCCTTCACTGTGCAGAAGTTTTTTTTTTTTTTTTTTTTTTTTTTTTTTTTTTTGGTTTAACACCAAAAGCAGAAGCAACAAAATAAAAAATAAACAAGTAGGACTACCAATCTAAAAATGTTCCACACAGCAAACCATCAACAAAGTGAAAAATCAACCTGTTGAGTGTAGGAGAAAATATTTGCACATTGTATATCTGATGAAAGGTTAATATTCAAAATAAATGAAGAATTCAGACAACTCATCATCATCATCAACAACAACAAAAGAAAAACAATCTAATTAAAAATGGGTAAGGGATTTGAGTTGAGAATTTTACAAAGAAAATATCCAGATGGCCAAAAGGTACATGGAAAGATGCTCAATATCAGTAATCATCAGGGAAATGCAAATCCAAACCACAGTGTGATATCACCTCACAGTTGTTACAATGGTCATTATGAAAAGATAAGGGGTTAGCAGGTATTGATGAGGATTTGGATAACAGGGAACCCTTGTTCACTGTTGGTGGTGGAAATGTATATTGGTATAGCTACTATGGAAAACAGTATGGAGGTTTCTCAAACACTTAAAAATGGAACTACCAATATGATCCAGCAATTCCACTTCTGGTTATGTATCTAAAGAAAACCAAAACGCTAACTTGAAAAGATATTTCCACCTCAATATTCATTGAAGCACATTGATAATAGCCAAGATATAAAAAGAACTTAAGCATTGTCAAGGATGAATGGATAAAGGCTGGTATTGTATTTATTTTTATTTATTATGATTATTTTTTGAGAGTGACAAAGAGAGAGAGGGTGCAAGGGAGTGAAGGGCAGAGAAAGAAAGAGAATCCCCGGAGGGACAGAGAGGAAGAGAGGGAGAGAGAAACAGAGACAGAGTAGCAGGGCCTACCTGAAGTGGGGCTTGTGCTCCTCCACGTGGGTTTGAGCTCACCTGATGTGGGACTTGAACTCAAGAACTGTGAGATCATGACCTGAACCGAAGTCAGATGGTTAACAACTGAGCCATCCAAGTGCCCAAGAATGGTATTTTATATATGTGTAATAGAATATTATTCAGCTATTAAAAATGTATTGTCATTTGTGACAAGAATGGATGTTTTTGATATTATAGTAAGTAAAATATGTCTGACAAATACTGTATAATCTCACTTATATGTAGAATCTTAAAACAAAACAAAACAGAACACAACCTAATAGATTCAGATAACAGATTGGTAGTTGCAGAGGTGGAAGTTGGGGGTGAGTGAAATGAGTAAAGGGAGTTAGAAAGTCCAAACTTCTTGGGGCACCTGAGTGCCTTAGTCAGTTAAGGGTATGACTTGATTTCTGCTCAGGTCATGATCTCAGGGTTCATGAGATCGAGCTTTGTGTTGGGCTCTGTGCTGACAGCATAGAGATTCTCCCCCTCCTCTCTCTGCCCCTTCCCTGGTGTGCATGCTCTCTCTTTCTCTCAAAATAAATAAATAAACATTAAAAAAGAGAAAGCACAAATTTCTTGTTATAAAATAAATAAGTTTTCTTTTAAAATAAGTAAATTAAATACGTACATAGTGTACACCATGGCCACTATAGTTAACATACTGTATTGCATATTTGGAGTTGCTAAATCTTAAAAGTTCTCATCACAAGAATAAAACATTCTATAAGAATGTATGGTGATGGATGTTAACTACACTTATCGTGGTTATCATTTTGTAATTATCATTTCACAATACAAACATCAAATCAATATGTTACACAATTGAACAAATGTTGCACATCACTTATATCTCAAAAACAAAAGCAAAAAACAGTAATGTGTGATCCAGTAGCAATTCCACTACTGCGTGTAGACCCTAAAAAATTAAAACCAGGGACTCAAACAAATGTTCATAGCAGAATTATTCACAAAAGCCAAAAGATGGAAACAAACTAAACATTTGTCAGTGAATGAATGAATAAACAAATATGGTATGTGCTTGTAATAGAATATTATTCAGCCTTTAGAAAGAAAGGAAAGTTTGACATTCTGCAACATGGATGAGACTTACAGACACTGCATGTTAAGAGAATTTGCCATACATAAAAAGGACAGATATTTTATGATTACTTTATATGAGGTATTGGAATAATAAAATTCATAGAGACGGAGAATGGAATGGTGGGTGCCATGGGAAATTATAAATGAGTACAGAGTTTCAGTTTGAGATGAAAAAGTTCTGGAGATGATTGGTGGTGATGGTAGCACAACAGTTTGAATGTATTTAATGTCACTGAATTGTACACCTAAAAATGGTCAAAATGGTAAATTTTATGTTATGTGTATTTTAACCACAATGAAAATTATGATGAGTTACATAACATTAAAATGGCTCTATTTTACAGCCATAATTATAAAGTAGGTATTAGTTATTATTTGAATTTTTTATTTCTAGGAGAGAGAGACAGCGTGAGCAGGGGAGGGTCAGAGAGAGGGGGAGACACAGAATCTGAAACAGGCTCCAGGCTCTGAGCTGGCAGTCAGCACAGAGCCTGACGCGGGGCTCGAACCCACGAACCGCGAGATCATGACCCAAGCGAAAGTCGGACGCTTAACCGACTGAGCCACCCAGGCGCCCCTATTACTTGATGTTATTATTCACCATTGCTTGAGTGCTATTGAATATGAGCATCAAATTTATAAAAAAAAAGTATACCAAAATGTGTATAGTGTCTATACATGGCAGAGTTCCTTAGTAGGAACTATGAATAGAACAGACAATAAGATTTCTTGTTACATTTGCATTTGGCATGTACTTGTTTCTTCACACATGTAACCAAATTAAAAAACATAACCTGAGGGGCGCCTGGGTGGCTCAGTCAGTTAAGTGTCCAACTTCGGCTCAGGTCATGATCTCACAGTAGGTGGGTTCAAGCCCTGCATCGGGCTCTGTGCTGACAGCCAGCTCAGAGCCTGGAGCCTGTTTGAGATTCTGTATCTCCTTCTCTTTCTGACCCTTCCCTGCTCATGCTCGCTCTCTCTCTCTCTCTCTCTCTCTCAGAAATAAAAAATAAATAAATAAATAAATAAATAAATAAATAAATAAACATTAAAAGAAAACATAACCTGAAAATCAATTAAGTAAAAGAAAGTCAAAATTTATTCTAACTTACTATTTATTGATTAATCAGGCATACCTAAGATGATAGTGCTATGGCCCAAAATATTTATTTTTTTTTGTATCAGAAAATAGAGCTTCAGTCAAAGAGCATAGAACCCACTGTTTCTTTATAAGTATATTGCAGAGTTAATATTGCAAAGGCCAGAAAGTATTTTCCTTATGTCTTTATTGGGCACTCTTGTTTTGAATTAGATATCCTTAGTATTAAGCATTAATTTTTACTAAGTGGAATATCATTTGGGGTCCTTTTGTCAATAGTTCACTACCCTCTGCATTTCATTAGGGAATTTATTTGCCATCAGTTGCATCTGTAACACTTCCCAGTCAGTTTCATCAATGAGTTACATTACAAACTTGTTTAATCTTTTCAAATCATTAATAAAGTTGTTAAATAAAATCAAGCTGAAAAAACAAAGTCCTTGGCAGCATATGAGGCACCAAACCTGAACCAAATATAGAACTATTTATCATTTCTCTACTCCCTGACTTTCATCCAGTATTCAATCCATTTGAGGATACTTTTATGTAGGACCATTGGAATTAATTTTATTAGTTGCATATTATGATGTTTTAAGCTCCCATTGCATTTAATCCAATATATATTTTTTTGAGATTAGGGCTCTGGAAAGTAGCAGTGCAGTCAGAACAGAAAATGATCCATTTTAGAAAGACTGTTATGTTTCAGTGTGAACTAAATCTATTATGGATAGGAGAAACAAAGGAGTAAAGACATCTTATACAAACACTTGATTTCCTCAGGCCAAATGTCACGATGAACAATTTGATGTAAAAATAAGGACATTGTAGAAGTAGGAACAGGGAAAGGAGTAAAACTGGAAGAAGAGTTATCATTATTTTAGCTAGGTACTTTTAGATGGGAATTTATTGATTCTAGATGGGTGCTGACCATTAGAACCTTTCGTGATGGAAATATTCTACAACCTGCACTGTCCAATAGAGTAGGCACTAGTGCTTCACAGCTTTCAAGCACTAACATGGTGTAGTGTAACTAAAAAAGTAAATCTTTAACTTTATTTAACTTCAATTACTTTAAATTTTGAATAGCCACCTGTGGCTACTGGCTACCATATTGGACAGCACACTTCTAGAGCTTTAAGGTAGCCACATTGGAAACCAAAGAAGAAGTAGGAACTTTATACTCAGGGATAGTTCAATTTATATGTTACAATTAAGGAGGCTAGGTAAATAGTTTTTTAGTTTTTTTCTTGCATGGTCATCAAATGAAGTAAAAACAAGCACTCACCTTGTTCACAGCATAATTAACTGCAACTTCCTTTGTGTCAAACCCATCAGAGACTGGAACATGGTAAATGGAACATAAGAGAATTAGGATTTCTCCTCAAGTAGTATTTTATTTTTGTTTTTTTAAAGTTTATTTATGTTTGAGAGAGATAGAGTGAGCAGGGGAGGGGCAGAGAAAGAAGGAGACAGAGAATCTCAAGCAGGCTCCACGCTGTCAGCACAGAGCCCAACTGGAGCACAAACTCATGAACTGTGAAATCATGACCTGAGCCTAAATCAGAAGTTGGACACTCAAGGTGCCTGGGTGGCTCAGTCAGTTAAGCTTCCGACTTCACCTCAGGTCATGATCTCATGGGTTTGAGCCCTGCATCGGGCTCTGTGCTGACAGTCACCTGCTTCGGATTCTGTGTCTCCCTCTCTCTCTGCCCCTCCCCTGTTCATGTCAGCTGTGCTGTCAGCTCAGAGCCTGGACCCTGCTTAGGATTGAGTGTCTCCCTCTCTCTCTGATCCAACCCCATTTGCTCTCCCTCCCCCATATTAAATAAACATTAAAGAAACAAAAAGTAAAAACAAATCTTTTAAATATACTCAACTCAGGACTTCATTATAATGATTTTCATGCACCTACTAATATTTTAATATATTTGAAAAACATATTTGATCACTACTGCCATTCTTCTAGATTGCATTCATTCACGAGTATTTATTGAAAAAAATCGTTATATAGTAGACATTAAATTGGTTGTGATGATCACTTCTAAGAAGTATTCAGTTTTTATCACTTATGAGTATCTTCTACTTACTTTCTAATAACTTAAATTAGATTTTTGTTTCTTTCCTCTGGTGCAGTTTCTTTCTCGATGCACATATTCCTAATGCTGTTCTGATACCATTACAGCTTCTTAAAAATAGCAAGTGCGTTAAATTTTTTGTTTATTAATGGATTACAGTAGGTGTAGTATACATGAATTATGAAAAACTTTTCTTCCACTAAAAGTTTTATGGAAAAACTTACGAAAAATGGTTGCAATTGTTGTATTGGAGAGAATCAGTCTTTTTCCATAACAGATAATCTCAGATTCAATATTCTTAGTATTTTTATTTCTAGTTAGAAAAACAGAACTTACAAGGCATTGATTAAGTGATAATCAACAGTAATGTTATGTAGAGCTTATGACTTTATGATTTTATAAACTTGTCCATACAAGTTTTGTATGTTCATAAGTTGTTTTTTCTTTTTGACAAATAATTAGGAGTAGAATTGCTGAGTCATTTGGTAAGTGTATATTTAAATATATATAGGAAATTACCAAACCGTTTTCCAAAATGGCTGCTTTGGAAACATTTTTCATTCCCATGAGCACTGTATGAGATTTTCAGTTGTTCTGCATCTGTGACAGTACTTGGGGTTGTCAACTTTTTTTTTTTAGCTAATATATTCTGATACCTCAGGATGAATTTAATTTACATTGTCATGTGACTAATGATGTTGAGCATCTTTCCTGTTGTTATGTGACATCAGAATCTCATTAACTAACTGTTCAAATCCTTTACTATTTTTTTTTTTATAAATAGGGTTGTTTTCTTATTAGGTTATGGGAGTTCTTCATGTATTGTAGATACAAGTGATTTTTCAAATATGTATTTTGCAAAAATTTCCTTTTAGTCTATGGTTTGCCTTTATGTTTGGTTGTTTGTTTATTTTTAGAGAGGCAGAGACGGGGATTGGGGGCACAGTGGGGGAGGGGCAGAGAGAAAGAATCTCAAGCAGACTCCCCAACATGGGGCTTGATCTCACAACACTGAAATCAAGACATGAGCTGAAACTGAGTCTAGAGTTGGATGCTTCACCGACTGAGCCACCCAGGTGCCCCACTTTTTGTTTCTTAAAGGTATCTTTTGAAAAGAAGAAATTTTAATTTTAAAGTTGTCCAATTTATCAAATTTTTATGGATTTTGATTTTTCTATCTTATCTAAAATATCTTTGTCTAATCCAAAATTGCTGAGATTTTCTCCTTTGACAAGTTTTGGATTTTACGACAGGGTCTATGATCCATTTTAAGTTAATTTGTAAATATGGTGGGAAGACCTAGGTTCTTTATTTTTTAAAAGTGTTTCCAGTTGTTTCAGTGCTGTCTCTGAAAAGACTATTCTTTATCTGTTGAATTACCTTGGCAACTTTGTTCAAAAATCAATGCCATATATACATGGGTTTATTTCTGTACACTCCATTCTGTTCCATTGCTTTGTGTGCAAGTTCTTTACAGTTGTATAGCAAATCTAGAAGTCCAGAAATATAGTATAATACTTATAATAAATTTCCTGCAGTGCAGTTTTGCTGGAAAGGAATTATCTCCAGTTTAATGTTACTGTTAAAACCTATTTTTCTTTAATTTTTGTAAAATATTTTTACTGGATGTAGAATAATGGATTGACTTTTTTTTTTCCTTTCAGTACTTTAAAGATGTCATTCCAGCTACTTCTAACATGCATAATAGAAAAATAAATCCTTCTTGTGTTTCTCTGGGATCTTGCATCTGTGGGTTGATGTCTTTAAACATTTTGGAGAAATATGTGGCCATATCTCTTTTCCTTTGGACTCCAATTTCACTTAGACTATTAGAATGTTCAGTATATCCCCACAGTTCTTGAATTCTACCCCCACACCCAGTCTCAACCCTTTTTTTTTTCCTCTGAGTTTTCTGATTGAGAAAATGCTATAGCTCTCCATTTATTTAAGTCTTTCATATTCTCCATTAATATTTTATAGTTTTCAGTATATGTATCTTATGCTTCATTTATCAGATCTATTTTTAGATTCTCATTAAATACAGTATTTAATACTTTTGATGCTATTATATCATATATGTGTTCTCATTCTCTTCTCTCTCTTTATTATTCTCTGCATCTTTCTACTATCTCTCCATTATTTCATGTCTTTAAATTTGATCATTTTTATTGACCTATCTTTAAGTTTATGGATTCATTCCTCATCTTTGTCGTATTTACTGATGAGCCCATTCAAAGAATACTTCATATCTGATATTATGTTCTTTATGTACAGCATTTTCAATTGCTCTTTAACATATTTTCTGTTTCTGTACTAGAATTCTTTTATTAGTTATTTGTGGTATCCTTCTTTTCATTATATCTTTCAATTTATAATCATCATTATAAAGTCTCTGTTCCACTGTTTTGACATCTGAGTCTGGTTCTCTTGATTGCTTCGTCTATGGACGATGATTTTGCTTTTCTGTGTCTCACAGTTTTTATTGGATTTCAGACATCATGGGTATAACAGAGGATACAAGGGAAATGGTGTTTATCATAGGCAGTACCCATGGGTACATCTTTTTGGTCAGGCCTTTGGTTTGGGGGGTGAGTTGAATCAGTCTAGTCAGGAATTGGATGAGATTTGAGTTGTTTGTGCTATCATTACATTGAGTTCACCACGGCCTCCAAATCATTTGCTACTTACCGCCTTGTACATAGAGAGAGTGCTATATTGGTGGTGGTATTTCTCTGTGTCCGTGCTCCATGTGGAGCTTTCAGGTATAAATATATATGCTCTCATCATTTACCAGGTATAAATATATATGCTCTTGCTCTTCCCCTACCAGTAGATTGTTGTTGCTTGTTAGTAAGTGCCCTAGTCCACCCTCAGGCTTAGATAGGTACTTTGCATTTGGGCATTGGGATGACATTCTCTTAGCATTCCTGACCCTTAACCCACGTTTTAGCAGCCAGACTCTGCCTTGTGTCTGTGATTGGTCTTGGGCAGAAGTTTCACAGTTTCCTTTAGAATTAGAAGAGTTCTGCTTGTATCATTATAGGAGCTTAGAACCAATCTTTGAATTTACTCCAGAATGAGAGCACTTTTATTCTGGCCTCTGGTTGTTCCAGAATGAGCTGTTAGCCTGAACTTGGCTTTTGACAAGTTATTAAAGTTTAGGTGCTTCGTTTGTATGGTGGTTGTGTCCTCTTCCTGTTCTCTGCAGTAGGTATGTCAGTCTTTTGCCTTGTCTCACTTTGAAGAGGATTGTCTCTCTTTGGAATTCAGGTTCCTTATATGTGGATAAATGGGACTTCTTACAGTGAGATTCCCAGTTAATGCATACACTATAAAACCTCAACTCTTTGATGGACTCAAAAAGTGTTAGGATATTGTGGTTTTCTGGCTGTTTTCCTGTTGTTAGTGTGAGAGTGTTATTGTTTGCAGATCTCCATATTCTAAATAGAAGTAAATTCTGTATTATTCTAGATAGCTGAGTTTTAGTTGAAACTGTTCAAGGCACATGAGAATCAAAAGGGATTTGATGACAAATATAATGAAAACAGTAACAATAACAATAATAATAATAATTCTTGTAAATATATCTTTTAAAAATTTCTTTATTCTTCATTGATAAATAGAAATTTACTTAGCAAATGTCTACATGTTTCCACTTTATACAGGGAATCTTAGTCTTAATGATAAATATAATTCAACCTCTGTTAGTACAAACCTTCTTCCTTTTAAGGAAATGATGACTCAGTGAAATAAAACTCTTTACACCCCACATCCCCTAGAGCAGTACCTGTGTATATGTACATGGCATTATGGAGGGTATGTCTGGCTTACTGTCACCCTCTGGTGTTTTCTATTATTGATTGTGGTAAACTTTTCTTATGTTGGTATCTGCTGTTTGCAATCCTGCCATGACCTTCAGCTGTCAGATACAAGTATTCTGACTCCTTCTTCTCCCTACTTTGGCCTCTGCAGGTCTGCCAGTCCCACCTTAACATTGTCACATTCCCCTGAAGGAGACTGGGGTGAGGCTCAGGCCCATTAGCCACCACCTCTTATTCAGCCACTTGCTGGTCTGTTTTTCTGACATCACAGGAGAGCTGAGGCTTTGCTACAATAATTGCTCTGTCCCTCTGGCTATTCCATAGGAAGAAAAGCACACATTCTTTCTGTTCTAGATCATAAAACTAAACTGAGAGTCCTATTTCCCTCTCTCTACCTCATCTTTACCAAGGATAAGAAGGCCACAATTTAGGATCATCAGAGGACCTCTCCTATGTTTCAGATAATTGTTCTCCACCTACTTCTTATGTGCCCTCACATCCTGTTGATTATGTGTTTTCTTTTGAAAAGAAAACTAGCTTTTAAATCTTTCCTTCTTGTCTGGTGGCAGCTATAAGCTGAAAGGGTGGGCTAAAGGGTGGCAATACCACCAGCTCTCTGTGCTCCACAGAGCTGCTGCCCCATCCCGGCCTGATAAAGCACACGGATACAAAGCCAAGCAAGATTGTGCCATTTAATGGATTCTTGTACGATGTGGTGGCTGCAAATGCCCAGTTCCCAAGGGTGCTACCTATGGCACCTATCCATCATGGTGCTAACCAGCTAAAGATTACCTGAAGCCTTCTATCTGTTGCAGAGGAGTGAACTGGATTGCCACTGTGGGGCTCTGAGAGCTCTGGATTGGTGAAGATTCTACATACAGATTCTTTGAGGTTATGCTCGTTGATCCATTCCATAAAGCTATCAGAAGAAATCTGACACCCAGTGGATTACCAAAGCAGTCCACAAACACAGGAAAGCACAAGGGCTGACATCTGTGGACCTTGAAAAGAGTCACAGTTCCACCACACTAATGGTGGTTCTCCTCATGGATCATGCAGCATGGAGAAGACACAACACTTTCCACTTCACCATTACCACTAATATAAGTAATGTTTGTAAAATTCTTACCTAATAAATAATTTAGGACAGTCATGTCTGCTTAAAAGTGTTCTTTAATTTGTCTCTTAAAATGAGTTGTCTGTAGATTGCTCCATGAATGCACTGTCAGATCATGAAAGTTAAAGTGCAATAGTGTTTGAAGACTGTAAGTGATGGTATGTCTTGTGTCTAATAAGATAAACACTTTTGCCCTTGCTTTATCATATTAGGGAGTTTATATGTCAGTGTTTAAAATACTGTTTGGTATAATAGGTGTGAATGAAATAAATTCTATAAAAGTAGAATGCAGAAGCTGGCCAGGTAGATTTGTTGATGCATGCAATGCAACCTGCAACTTCATTGGGTCGATGTAATGCTCTGCTGGTTTACTCTCAAATGGCTATTTTTAGAGGTTTGGCAAGAACAAGCTTTTAAAACTGGATTTTGCTTGGAAATGTGAAGAATGTCCTAATCTTTTTATCAGGATCATATGCAGAATAATGTTAACTAGGGCCCACATTAACATTTATGTAACCACTGCTTCTGAAAGAATGGTTAGAAAGATTGCCGCCAGTTTTAGGAGACTTGAATAAACCTGTTGCAAGAGGTTTCTCATACAAAGGAAATCACCTTGGTCTCCACAGGACCATTGAAGTTCACATAAAAGATGGAGACTCCTAATTCTATCCCATGACCCCATGGGATCTGTAAAATACTGAATTTCATGCAAAGAAGTCAGTAATGATATTTGCATAGGTCTATATCAAAAGTGAACGTTAGGTAAATGAGAAATTACCTAGTAACAATGCTAGGTTAGAGAAACTGCTGGCCATCAGATAACTTTTTAAGTGTGAAGATAAAAAAATTAAAATTAGCTTTGATTAGACTTTAAAAAAAGAAGGAAGATTTACATCATCTTTTACATCATTTGCATGTATTCTTCGTGTGTGTGCATGTGTGTGTGTTTGATTATTGGGATTCAAAACTAAGAGAAGGGGATAGTAATGGATATGTGACAGTACACAGAATGCATTTGGAGGGAGATAAATATTCCAAATATTTAGTATCAATCCTGGTAATAATTTTAAGTATCAGACACTATTCCTTGTATCTTATAAAGATGTTTTCATATTAACAAAAAACTCGCTAAGCAATTTCTATTATTCTAGAAACAGAATTAAGCAGTTTACCTAATGGAGGAGTACACCAACATTTCTTGACAAACGACAACACTGAGATTTGGAATATGAGATTAATGTGAATAAGAATCTGTTGCTTGTTAGTGACAGAACCGGAATGAGAGCCTATAATTCCAGATGCTCTCATTGCTGTATATTGATCAGATAGTTTAGTTCAGGTAGATCTACTTTAATTTGAGTAAAGTTGTTACTCACTTTGGAGCTAGGCATATCATTCAAGGTGATTTTCACAAATTAGCTATGTGATCCCCAAAAGATAGAAATAAATGTTCTGTACTAAATAATGTGATAAAAATAATTTATACATATGGGAAATAAATTGCTAAGCATTATCGCTTTTACTGTGTGCTTAAAATGAGTCAGCAAGAGTACTCCTTTCCAAACAACTCACTTGGTTTGGGGATATATTAACACTAAAATAAGAAGCATTTAGAAAGTAATCGTCTCCAAATGTGCAGCACCTACTTAAATGCAACTTCTATTTTTTATGGCTTATACTATAAAGGGAATGATAATAGGATGAGGTTGGTTCAGTGAAGAGCAGAAAAAATGGAAGGGTTACTACAGGTAGATGACATTGATCGATTTTGACTGCAGAAATGATGCTGGAGAAAACTTAATCAGCTCTTTTGAAGCTGAGTATCATTTTAAAATGAGGAGATAGATTTTAACAAGTTTTATTTTTTAATATTTGATATATACAAAAGAACATATATAAAAATAGATATAGGTTATGATGCAGATGTGAAAATATGTGAGCACTACTTAAAACTTAGAATGGTACGTTGTTTAGTTTCCTATGTGATCTTAGGAGATTTGATTAGTGTTTTCTTTGATTCATCCATGTTGTTACATGTAGCTATAGTTCATGATTTTTTTTTGTGATTGTATGATATTCTAAGGTAGAAATATAGCAATTTTTTCCATACCTTCTGTGGATAAACATTTATTTGATTTGTTTCCAGTTTCACAAATATGAAAAATTTTGTACATGTATATAAGTGCATATGTATAAAAGTTCCTAGCAGTGGAATTTCTGGATTGTAAATTATGTGAATATTGAGATTGTGACATAGCACTAAATTGTTTTATGGTGATTGCATTTACTTAGAATTTCACTATGAGAAGTTTTCTTTATTCACATCCTTTCTTTAAGAAGGCTTTTGCTAACCTACTTTTTACTTCTCAAATTCATTAATATTCTCATTTCATGCTTCTGCATCTTGCTAAAAACTTTGTCTTCAATATATAACTTTTTAACCCATTGTGAATCGATTTTCTATGTTTGATACAAAGTAGCAATTCTGTTTCAGTCCTTTCTTGTGGTTCTACTATTGTCCAGGCTTATTTGTTTCCCTCTAATGTGCCATATCAGCTTTCTTATATATTAAGTTTGCTTATGTGCATGGATCTGTGTCTGGACTCTACAAACTGTAGCAATAGTGAAATTTTCAACTACTGCATTAGCAAACTAGATAATTTTAATTGCTATAGCTCTATAACAAGTTTATAAATGAAGAGGGAAATTGTCTTCACCCTATTCATTACTAGAACTCTCCTCATTATCCTCTTACTTTTTCCCTTCTATATAAATTTTCAGTATCAGTTGGTCCAGTTCCTTGAAAAAAATCTACTCGATTGTGATTACAATTGATTTGAAGTCATTATTTGGGAAAACTGAAATTTTGAAATGTCGAATTATCCTTTTTGTGTATCTGGTATCTTTAATAGACATATTATAGTGATTTTTCATAAATTTTATATTTTTTCCTAGATAAATNACTGAAATTTTGAAATGTCGAATTATCCTTTTTGTGTATCTGGTATCTTTAATAGACATAGTGATTTTTCATAAATTTTATATTTTTTCCTAGATAAAATTTTTTGTTATTCATTTACACTTCTTCCTATATGTCTGTATTTTTTTAAAGTAATTATTTTAAAATTTATGCTTGTGTATATAAACACATTTTTATCTGTTGATCATATATCCACATAACTTACTAAACTTTCAAATTATTAATTGATAAGTGCTACAGGTGTTTTTGAAAAAAAAATGTATTCTGCCATTATTAGACAGAGAGTTTTCTATAAATACCAACTACGCCAAATGGGATGATAGTCTTATTCAAATCTAATATATCCTTACAGATTTTTGGTCTACTCTTTTCTGGCAAATGTTGAGAGAAGAATATTGAAATCTTTGACTTTGATTGTCTTTATCTACTTCTCCTTGGGTAGTTGCATAAGTTTGTACTTCAAATATTAGGAAGCTTACCTACTAGGTGCAGAAACTCTTAGAATTGCTATGCTGTCTTGAAGAATTGACCATTTCATGGTTATGAATTGGTCCTTTTTATCCCTAATAATATATTTTGCTTTGAAATCTATTTTTTTGGTATTAATATAGTCACTCTATCCTTCTTTGGATTAGGGTTGTCACAGTATATCTTTCCCATCATTTTCCTTTTAATCTGTTTCTTTACTCTTAAAGTGATTTTGTGTGTTTGTTTTTGTAGGCAGCATTAGCTGAATTTTTTCTTTAATCCAATCTGGCAAATTTTTATTTTAACTAGGTGTTTTGACCGTTTATATTTAATGTTTTTTTTTTTATAATTGTGGTTTGGTTTAAATCAGACATTTTACTAATTATTTTCTGTTTGTCATATTTGTCCTTTGTTCTTCTTTTCTCCTTGTTTGCTTTCTTTTGGATTGAGTGCTTTTTTAAAAATGTTTTTATGACTCTATTTGATCTTTTATATTTGTTTATTTGCTAGAAATATTTTTTTTAGTTTTTTCTTTTTTAGTAGTATATAGTATACATCTTAGAGTACATAGCAATCTTTACACAATATCATATAAATCTACATTCCAAATAAGGACTTTAATGATTTATTTATCCACTCTCAGTTTTTATTCTGTTGATGTTATCTATTTTTCTTTTGCAGACATTCTAAACCCTACAATTTACTGTTATTGTTTTTGTCCATATTCAGTTATATTTGAAGGAGATTTTTAAATTTAAAAACTAAAAATTTATGCACTTATTTTCATTGTGAGTACTTTGTGAAGATTTATATTTACACCTGTTATTATTTTTTCTTCTGCTTGCAGGACTCTCTTTGACATTTTTTAAAAGTTTATTGTCAAGTTGGTTTCCATATAACACCCAGTGCTCATCCCTACAAGTGCCCTCCTCCATGCCCATCACTCCCTTTTCTCTCCCCCCACCCCATCTGCCCTCAGTTTGTTCTTAGCATTCAAGAGTTTCTCATGGTTTGCCTCCCTCCCTCTCTCCCACTATTTTTCCCCTTCTTCTCCCCCATTGTCCTCCGTTAAATTCCTCCTAATCCTCCTATACGTACAAACATGGTATCTGTCCTTCTCTGCCTGACTTATTTCGCTCAGTATAACACCCTCAAGTTCCATCCATGTTGCTGGAAACAACCTTCTTGACCTCAACCGCAGCNACAATCTCTCTCTCTCTCCTAGAAATAAATAAAACGTTAAAAAAAAATTTAAAGAAAAGATTAAAAGCTTCTGCGTGGCAAAGTAAACAATCCATAAAACTAATAGGCAACCTACTGAATGGATGGGAAAAGATAGTTGCAAATGACATATCAGATAAAGGGCTAGTATCCAAAATCTATAAGGAACTCACCAAATCCCACACTAGAAAAACAAACAATCCAGTGAAGAAATGGGCAGAAGATATGGACATTTTTTTTTTTATATTAGAGGTTTGCTGGTGATTAGTCATTTTGGCTTCATATATCTGATAGTGTTTTCATTTTGCTTTAATATTTGGAAGGTATTTTTGCTAAATTAATGTTTTCTCCCCCTTTTGTTACTTTGAAAATGTTGATCCACAGTGTTCTGGTTTGCATTGTTTCCAGAAAGAAATCTGCAGTCTTTCCTGCTAGGATTGCACCTATCGCAGACATTAGTACTTGTCAAAGTAGAGTAGGCATATAAAGAACAAGACATCATGTATGGAAATCAGAAGACTCAACAGAACAAAAACCCGTCACACATGTAAGAACTTGACATATTAGAATATCATACACAGACTGAAATGATAAAGCTTGAGATTAAGAGTTATAGAAATCCATGTTTGAACATTCTGACAGGAAGAAGAAAATGTGGCAGGAAATGGAAACTGTATAGACTAAAATATCAGACTTGAAAAGGACTGAAATAGAAATTCCAGAAATCAAAATATAGTGACCAAAATGAAGAAATCCGTGGATTGTCTCAACAGTAGCATAGTACAGCCAAAGGACGACAGCATTACTGAACCACACAATCATTAGGAAGAAACTATGAAGAGGGTAGGTAGAACGACAGAAAAGATGGAAAATAGTAAAGAGTATAAAAGATAGTTTTTCCCTCAGAAAAGTGAAGTTTAAAACATCAGAAATAAAAAAGAATAAGGGAAA
The DNA here is from genome assembly GCF_008692635.1 of Crocuta crocuta. Taxonomy (NCBI): domain Eukaryota; kingdom Metazoa; phylum Chordata; class Mammalia; order Carnivora; family Hyaenidae; genus Crocuta; species Crocuta crocuta. The sequence goes on along the minus strand of NW_027533089.1, from coordinate 4,880,732 downwards.
AAACAAATCACATGTTAAGGAAATCACCACAGGGTGCATATGGGATTTTTTTTTTTTCCAGTTAATTGTATTATCCAGGAGGAACCAACCCTCACAGATCTCAGTCTTCCCTTGCAACATCTCATTTCTTAGATGCAAGGTGTAAAACTTGATGGCAGCTCTCTCCGTGTTGTTTAGGGTAACAGTAAAAGAAAAGTTAAGTTAGCTTGTGCACGATGAAAACCAAGAGATTCAGATTAAATTGAACAAAGACAGATATGAAAACCAGTGACATGGGTAGAGGTTGAACAAAGCTGAGTAGAGATGCTATTGAAGTAAGAATGTGTTAAAAACCCAAAATATATCTCTAAACATTGTTGCAATCTTTGTGAGTGTTCACAGCTTGCCTCTTTTGCCTGGGGTGCATGCATGGGTAAGTTGGGTAGTTTACTGACCAGAGAAGACATCTTTCAAGGAAATCCATGAGCAAAACTGGGTAAGATGCTAGGTAATACCAAAGTTGTAAGACAAACATTTATAAATAATGTGTTGTGCCCACACAGAAACATTCCCATTACTGCATCAGTCTGTAATAAGAAAGGCTTGCTCTGGAAGCTTTAAAACAGTGATTAAATGGGAGCCAGACATTTGTTTGTAGTAACACCTGAAGTGTTTTCTTAAATTTGGAATTTTATAAAGAGAGTAGAGATGTTTAATTGAGAATGGATGAAACTATACTATGGAGAACTATATATACTATTATATGACAGTTTATAACAACTTTAAAACAATGATTTGCTTTTAAGTTTCACTTCTGATAAAATGATATAACCTTTAGGTAGATGTAGCTAAATGAATTGTTTCTATTCAGGTTCTAACTATATTTATCTTCTTTGTTCATGGCTGTACCTAAATTCTCTATGCATACCTCAAAGACTTTTCTCTGATGGGTTCTTCATTTTAATGGAACTATTAATAATATTTATTGACTCAAACCTAGGTATTTCTTGATCCTTTATTAATGTGAAAAAGTTCTATTTTCTAATTGTAATTATCATTTGAACAGTCTCCATGCCCGTTATGTTGACCTATAGTTGTGAAGCCCAAGAATGAAAAAATAAATTGAGATAGTTTAAATAATTAGTCTATTACTGTCTGACCCATATTCACTAGAACATTTAACCATTTTGTAACCATAATGGATGCTGAGTGTTTCCTAGATCAAAACTCCTTGAAGGCAGGGATCAGCTCTCTCTCATTCTTTTGGATTTTTGGTACTAAGCACAGTGTGGCACACAGAGGTACTACTCAGTGTTGAATAAATTAGTAAATAAATGAAGTAGTGTCATATCAACCTTAATATGTATAATTAATATGCTTACATATGCTGTTTTTAGCTGTATATACTAAAGACAAAGCTTTAGTCAGTATTTCCAAAAGCTGTATTTTTATTAATGTGCCTAGATGAATGCTGAGATATTAAAAATTCATACTATATATGTACATGGTGGGTCAAAGGCATTTTAGAGCATCATATCAGTTCATTTTTAGATGTCTCACTATCTCTTATGCTGTGAGGGCTATAATTTTCAAAAATCTCATATCTATTTTCATAGCCACGCAGATATGATGTGGCTGGTGTCAACCTCATTAACTGCAGCTTTTTGAACCTAAGTTATTCTCTTCTTGGATTTAGTTCAAGAAGAATTTCAACAAAATAGAAAAATACTGATTTGAATTTACTTTTTGATTTAAATTAAAACTACTCCAAATCAGACTTCTGTTCCGGGTTTAATTCAACTCCCAGCTCAAGAATAAGTATTAATATTAGTAATTTTGAGTTGAATCTCAGACAGAAAGCAATTTCAAAGTACTTGTGTGAAGATTTTTTTTTTATAACTATGCTTTTTCCTTTTTTCTTTCTTTTCCAATAGGCATAAGTAAAAATTCTTTATAGTCTCCAACATGCCTGGGTATTTCCATGAATTTTCTTCTGCTTAGAATATGTATTGATTCCTTTGGAATACAATTCTCAGCTTTTGTGTGAGCAATAAAGGAGATTCAACATTATATTTAATAAAGGATATTTGGGGGCTGGTAGCAAGGCCATATATTAAAGATATGTTCTTGCACTGTGATCTGGAGGGAATTGAATATACACCTTTTGTACATATCCCTCTTTACAAAGCACTATTTCTGAAATTTCTAAAAAAATATTTTATAGAAATGGAATAAAATGATAATCTGCATTGCTGAATAATTTCTATAGTTCTCTAATACATTTTTTCCTGAGAAATTTTATAGAACATTTTGTTACTTATTCTGTGGCTGTGTTATTTTATTTTAATTTAGTTCTGTCATGTGAATGATAAGCAGTCAAGGCTGAAAATTCCCTGCTTTGCAATTCTCTGAATGTTAATAATTATACTAATTAGCAATTCACAACAAACAGGTCTCAGTCACATTGAATCATTTCTGCCACATTCGCCACAATTTTAGCATCATGAGTAAATTCAAGCTACTGTTGTTGTCTCGGAAATGTTCTTCCATGAAAAAACTCCTCCCTGAATCCATTCAGGTCTAAAAGAAAGCGCAGATCACTGAGGATGTAAACAAAAACAAAAAATTTACCTTCTTTTTAAGGAATACATTTCTATAGTCAATTCATATCCTTTAATTATGTATCAAATGAGTTAAGACTCTCATCTTCAGTTATAATGTAGATTATTCATTAATCTAAGTCAGTATGAAATAACTTTGCCAGAAAAATTCAACAGCACATATCATTTTGGGGAGACAATTCTCATATGGCTGGAAAGGCAGAAGAACCAATTGCTTGAGTCTTTATTATTGATGGCTAAAATTCTAAATAGCTGAGATGGATGCTCATCTCTTGTTTGCATAGCTGGATAATTCTTGCTGGTCCTATGCAGCATAGCAACTATCACCCCTTCTTGAAACAACTGTCAGCTACCCACCCTGGACTTCGCCAGCTGTCCTGCTTTTCTCCCTGTTTCCAACTCACATGATAGGTTATGGTTACAGCTTTCTCAGCACTTACCTCACTACTTTTGTTAATATTGATTTTCCTTCTTTTAACTACTGTTAGCTCTTTGTGATCTGTGTATTCCAAGCACCCCGCAGAACTCCACGTACATAAAGATTTCAATGGATATTGTTGAATAAATGAATTTGAATAACTGAATATAACTTGGACAGTGTTTTCTATTAATTCATGTATTACCATTCTTTGTACAAATACTTGAGTGCCTACTATGTGCCGGAAGAATATTGTGCTATATGGAAATAATGACACAAATTGTGGTGGTTTTTTAAAAATTTTTTAAACATTTATTTTTTATTTTTTTTTTATTGTTGACAAGGACAGAATGAGAGCAGGGGAGGGGGGCAGAGAGAGAGGGAGACACAGAATCCAAAGCAAGCTCCAGGCTCTGAGCTGTCAGCACAGAGCCTGACGCAGGGCTTAAACACATGAACCACGAGATCATAACCTGAGCTGGAGTTGGACGCTCAACTAACTGAACCACACAGGCACCCCACAAATTGTGGTTTTTGTTACCTGAAATGATACGTGAATTTAGAATGAGTCAATATTTCCACATCTGATCTTTCCCCTTCAGTTTAATGCCCACCCTCACCCCCAGCATGCATACTGTATAGTCTTTTTTTTTTTTTTTTAATGAGCAGAATAGAACTAATTGCCTTGCACATATTTGAGTAGGGCTTCAGTTTTGATTAAAATTAACAGTGCAACACCTCCCATCCTGACCACCTCAGCCCATGAACACTGTTTACTTTATCCAACAATTCACTGGCAGATGGTTGTTCTGCACCCACCACAGATCAGGCCCTCACCATGCTTAGTGCTTGAGATAGAGCAGAGAACAAGGCAGGTACTATTACTGATCTTGAGTGTGTTACAGTCTAAAGGAAGAGGCAAGTATTTTACAAATAATTGTTTAATTATTCTTGTGATTAATGTTCGAAAACAATAGAATGCAGAAAACATAAAATGTAGAACTGGTCTTACTAAGGAGTTCAGGGTCTTTGTGCTATTTCCTATATCTGGAAAGCTCTTCCCACTCTCATTTTTCCAGCTTAATTTTCAGGACTTAACCAAACTGCCACTTTTCAGAAGACTTCCTAAACTTCCTCCCCCAATTCATTCCAGACTCTTATAAAATAGATCTTTTTAAAAAAATTTTCTCTCTCATAAGAGTTTTCCTTGTGTACCTTAAAAATAGTTGTCATGTGTGTTACATGTGATCATATGTGATTATTCATTGCTTTTCTTTCTCCCTGGATTACAAGCTCCATGAAAGTGCAGGCCTCATCTCTTATGCTCATGTACCCTTAACAGAGTGCTAGAACTTAGCATGTGTTCAGTACACCTATTGGTTGAATGAGTAAATAAATGAGTGAATGAACTGTTATTTAAACTAGGTTCCGGACTAGGTGTTGGAAATAGCTAGGTGGAGAATGTGGCAGGGGTTGTCTGTCTTCTAGATAGAACAGTAATAGAACAGTATGTATGAAAATCCTTGAAATGTCAGAAAGAGGGATGGTGGTTTTTGAAGCAATTCCTAAAGATTGGAAGCAAGGAGTAGAGAGGAAAGGGGCACAAGATGAGATAAGAGGAGTCAGAACATACCCCATCTTCTAGAGCCTTTTAAACCATGACATGGTGTTTGTATTATATATATTATATATGTAATGTGTATATAATATATGTATATACGTATATATGGTACTTAATTATTATACCATACTATAGTCCTACAGGGAAGGAAAAATTCATACTTCCATATCCCAAAATAGTAAAGATGAGTACTACTTTTTTTTTTATTTCTTTATTTTTGAGAGAGAGAGAGTGCATCCATGAGTGAGGGAGGGGCAGAGAGAGACAGACAGAATCCCAAGGAGGCTCCATGCTGTCAGTGCAGAGCCGGATATGGGGCTCCAACCCAGGAACCCCAAGAACATGACCTGAGGCGAGATCAAGAGTCAGATGCTCAACCGACTGAGCTACCCAGGTGCCCCAAGATGAGTACTTCCTTCTTCATTCAGGTATTTGGAATTGTGTTTTTAAAAGCAGATTGCTACTAGAGATTATAGAATAGGGAAAATGATTTAGTAAAGAAACACATGGTACACAGCACATTCAAATTCCTTTAGACCTGTGTACCTCAAGAGCCTGTTGGGAAATAGCTGTATAATGAGAGGCCAGCTGCTCCCACCCTTCCTCAAGTTTGCTAGAGAACTATGGCTTTGTGGTTTGTTTGCGTATGTTTTCTCCTTTATGCTTATTAAAAATAAGGAATGCTGTTAACAAATAGTGATGGTAAACTGGAAGTAGATTTTGTACCTAAGGCTTCACCTAACCAGTTAGCCTCTCTTTCTGAAAGGTTGAATATACAGTCACATACATAGGCTACAGAATTACTTTGAAATACAAATGAGATATGAGGTTACATTTCATTATGTCTCAACCCTGATGTTCAAGCTCAGAAAATTAAACTTTGGAGTCTAAGTGACTCCGTGAATCAATGATGTTTACAAGCACAAACACATTGGGAGTTTGGCCTTAGGCAAGAAATATGCTGCATTTACACTATCAGTTGCAACTGTGAATGGAGAAGTAAACAAAGAAAGGTGATGTAAACAAAAGGATTGGGATTTTAGGTTTTCTTCTTTGTACAAGTCAGCTTCTAAGTGAGTTCTCATAGGTCATTTTGTTAAGCTGTGAACTTTGTGTTTTCTCCTTTTTAAATCAGTAAGAAAATAGGAAGCTTTCTGTCTGGTGACCTCTTGCAAAGAAGCAAACCCCTGGACAACCTGAAGCATCTCTCATTTCATTAGATACAGTCAGACAAAGGTGTGTGTGCTCTCAGTGACCTCACTATCAAGCTCGTGCCTCCTGGAGCAGTGTGGAAGTACATTTCTTTCTACCATGGGGTCTTGCAGATGACAGGCTCTCAACACATTCATCGAATATGTCAAAGAACCCAGATCTTTTCAGGGCATTATCTTCTTGGCTGTAAATAGATATTACCCTGTGGGAGGGTATTGGTTGTTCTTGGTCCCTGGAAGACTCCCAATTTGTGATATAAGAGTAGCTGATACCAGCCAGCATCCATAGAAAGCCTTGTTTTGTCATAAATACTTTAATATATCAATAATTTCTTTTTTATGGAAAACCTAAGAAGGCTAGTGGAGGAAACTGAGGCACAGACAGATAGTCACCCAGCTATGAATCATGCAGGCACTGGAATCTGGACACAGGAAGTGTGACTCAAGGATTCTCCATCTTAGAGTCTCTGCTGTGTTGCTGCTTTATGGGGTGTGATAAAGCTTTTTACATGACATGCTGATGAACATTTTTTCTTTTAATACTCATGTTTATTTTGATTGTATTAGGAAATGCAATTTGTACATCAAAGTCATGATTTCATGGATCTTTATTGCTCAGAATAGACAAGTTTTAAAAAGCAAATTAGTTTATATTGACTTAAATACAAATAATTTTATAGTACAAGTAGCACATAGACTTAAACAAATCTGTGGCAAAACAAATGACTAAAAATTGTGTAATGTGACCCAAATCTACTGAAGTACAAGGACCCAGAGAGAATGTTTGATTAGGAGCAGTATGTACTGGAAAAATCCATGGTTTTCTACACTTCAGAGTGCTGTGTAATTTGACACACCCTTGTCACTAGGCTTCATGCTGTTATTCCTCAACATAATGGCAACTACAGAGGTAGGTCCATGTTTTCTGGGATGATACAGCTTCTCATTTTCCACAGAAGGACCATTTGTAGTTAGGTTTTTAATGTTTCCAGTAACTTACTGCAATTTGATGAACACCTTACAAATTGAATTAGATTGTGATGACCAGATACTACTTTGGGATAGGGTTTGCAGCTTATAAATCTTTCTAATCCACACCTCATAGAATGCCTGTAGAACTGAATATGTGATTTTCTTTTCAAATCTGGCAGTACATAGAATTATTTCTTCATAACTCAGCTACCGTCCCACTATGTGAGATATTAAATTCCCTTAAATCCCTGTTCCTCTTTCTTCATTGTTTTCTTCCACACTTTTATCAAAGTGTTCCTAATTATGTCAACTCTTTCTGTAAGTATAGAGCTGATGCCAGCTAGTAATATAATAATTTCTTTCTTTATCCTTCTGTAGTTGTTACAAAGTGAGTAAGTTGAAAGACAAAAGAGTTATAAAAATTTAGATTGTTGTGCTTACTAAGGCAATTTTTTATGGATAAAAGAACTAAGTCTGATTTTGAGTCTGCAATATGTTTTGTCTGAAAAAGGCCTCCAAGTGTACCACCTGTATTCAATGACCAACTCATCTTCCTATAAAATACTTTGAAAGCTTTGCTTCAAATTTTCTTCTCTGTGAAGCTTAAACATTGGATAAGACTAGAATCAGAATAGGCTATAAGATAGATCTTTGAAGAAGTTCCTAGAAGCTCCTTCCAAAGATTGTCCCCAAATCATGGTCAAGAAGTCAGAAAATTCTTTCTTAGAGATTTATTTCTCCACTTTAAGCAATTGTGTTTTTCCAAATTTCTCTGCCAAAAAAAAAAAAAAAAAAAATGCAGGTAACCATACAACTATTCAGATAATACTATACTTGGATGAAGACCTTGATATTTGTGTTGGCTAATGAATGTAAGCCCTTAAGGAAACTGTAAATTCTTTAATTTTTTTTTCATTAGTAAGTTGATTTTGAATAGCTAATGCTACTACTAAACGAACAGAAGGATGTCATTCATAATTTCGTTGTCCTTGGTAATTTTCAATATTTGACATAAATCTTTCTAAACCTACATATGCATTTATATGTATATTATTTGATAATTTTTTCACCTAACAATGTAGTTTGAAAATCTTTCCATGACACTTAATATTCTTCTACAGTGTATTATATTATTTTGTTTCTAGAATATAGCATTGTATAAATCAGCTCCTCTTTATTTATTTTTTTAGAGTTTTTTATTTTTTATTTTTATTTTTTTGAGAGAGAAAGAAAGCGTGAGTTGGAGAAGGATAGAGGGAGAGGAAGAGATAAAGAATCCCAAACAGACTCCACCCAGTCAGCACAGAGCCTGAAGTAGGGCCCGAACCCAGGAATAGCCAGGGGGTGTTACCAAATAAAGATTTAATATTTCCAGAAAGGAAATGACATCAAATCTTTAAGTCTGAATGCCATCTTTGCTAGTAATCTCGATCAGCAGCTTTTTAAAGAACTGAAATGCTGTATTTCAGGAAATCGAATGATTTTTGTCTGCTATTGATCCTGACTGTGGCATGGTGCTAATTTTTAATAATCACTATGATCTTAAGAAGAAGGCTAATGTTCTGTGATGGAAAAATGCACGTAAAAACATGTAACATGACTTACATTTTTAAAGAGGGCTTTTGCTTCGACAAATATTTTTGTCAGGTGTTATCATTAGGATATAGTTCTACAAAATGATGTAAGTCACCAAGAGACCCAAGAAGTGAATGCAAATAGCTTTTTCATGTGCATTAACAATAACTCAATAGAAATATCTAACCATAGTGCCGATCGATTCTTTGAAATCAAATTAATATAATACTCTGTGCACAATGGGTTTTTATACACTGTTGAAGAGTTCATCACAACTACAGTGATGGGTCAGTCTCAATTTAAAGGGTATGAAATTCCTGGGGGAATTGGTAATCTTAAAGGAATCTAAGACATTGGCTCAAAACCTGCAAATGTATGCCATGTTCTTTAATGCAACTTGTTGGCATTGTCTGTCTTTATTTTTGAGAGAAAGGAAATGCTGGGAAGCAATGTGTTTGCAACATAGTCCCAAGGTACAGGTTCAGTTCAATAATTCAAATCTATGAACGAAAAGCAGAGCTTTTCTTGGTATATTAATTATACTTTCACTAGACTTTAAAACGGAGGAGTTATGTAGACTTCTCTCCTTAATTCAACAATTTTCTAAGAGGTCACTGAGAGCTTTGTCTTTCCTACAGTATTTTTGAGGGAAAATGTGTTTTAATAAGTAAAATTATTTCTCAAGAGCTTGAGGACTTGACACTGATAGACCAGAGCTGAAGATGCTCAGCACTGCCAGAACCTTTTGCATTAGTTCATATCCTCAGGAGTTTTGGACTGTCAGTGCTGAAGGGTTTGAAATTGGGAAATATATTACTCAAGTTTGCCCATTAAAATATTGGAGGAAAAAAGTACCGAAGTTGCAGCTGGCGTGACATGCAGTATGTGACACTGGAAAAATGCTGTGAATTTCAGGGGTTGTCTGAGCATAGAATCATGTGATGTGACAAGTGCAGGCAATATAATATATATATATATATATATATATATATATATATATGAACAGATGATTTAACAGGAAGAGAAAAATTCCATGGAAAAGCATTAGTGCATAAATCGTTCCTGCCTTGAACTCCATGCTATTAATTCTTTGATGCCAAAAGTCAAATTTTATTAGAAATGGAATACACGCTGACACTCTCTGCCAAATGGATAGACACAAAAAAATGATATTAAATGATAGTCATGTTATGACCAACTTACTAAAGCAAGGCTATTCAGAATTGTTGGCATGGGACTTTCCTGTTCAAAGTTCAGCAAACTTCATTGTCACAAGCACATATTTTGCTATTTTCACTATTCACCATCATTTATATTTAGAGAAATTATTCAACACACTATCCTGTTTGATATTACAAATAGAAAAGAAAAAAAAAATTAAGCTTCCAAAGAGGACAATGATGATAATGGTGATTTCATTTGAGAATGGATGTAGAATTAGTGAAAAAAAAAATAATTTTATTCAAATAGATTCACTGACTTTTTTAATGCACTCAGTGTATAAAGTCATTTAAAAATATACAGGGGAGCCAGGGTGACTCAGTTTGTTAAGCATCCAACCTCGGCTCAGGTCATGATCTCACAGCTTGGGGGTTCAGGCCCCACATCACGCTCTGTGCTGACAGCTTAGCGCCTGGAGCCTGCTTTGGATTCTGTGTCTCCCTCTCTCTGTCTCTCCCCGCTCATGCTGTCTGTCTCTCTCTCAAAACCAAGTAAGATTATTTTTTTAAAAAATAATATAAAGCACAGTATTTATTGCTAGGAATATTGCAGCAGTCTGTAAATACCAGGCTCAATTTCCTCTTCTATATCAGAAAAGGATAAAGAGTTACTCCTTGCCTCTCTTACATTGTCTTTTAATATCTAGTTACCCTTGGGCTTTATGAGAAATTCACTAAGAGAAAAACACCCAGGAAGAAACCTGTACAATTGAGTACGTGTTCACATTTCTTTAAATATTTCCTAAAAGATAAAGCAAAAAGTGACACAGCATCTAAGAACACACAGTTCCATCCCTAAGAGTATAACCAGGGAGATTCTCTTTCTCCTCTCTTATTTATGGTCAGGATAAATGCCTCTTCCTTCTGGGATATCCTTAGAATGCCCTTGTTGAATTACCAATTCCTTACTTTTGCCAAGTTCTAGGATATCTAGAAAGAATGTTCATATATATTACCTCATTTGGTCTTCAAAACAATTAAATAGGTAGAGTATATAATAATACCTGAACCAGAACCCATGTTTTCTGATTCCCAAGGCAGGACTTTCCATCTGACCTCCAGACTTGAGGTCAGAGAATGGGGAAGGTTATTTCAAATGTAGTGGTAGTGCTTCATGGTGGTACTCATCAGACAGTATAATTCAAATTGTCTGCTATCCAGCTCCTCTCAAAAGCCTGGCTGAGACAATGGGAGAATAAATTTTTGGAGATCAATTTGGCTGTATGTGACAAAAGGTTTAAAAATGATCCAATACTTTGACATAACAATTCCATTTCTACTAATTTATCATAAATGTGTGCAAAGATATATGCACAATGGTGGTACGTACGTAACTATGGTGGAGGGAAAATTTAAACCTAAAAATCTAAAATTAAGAAATGGTTAAAACACTGTAATATATACCCATGTGATAGAATATGAGAGTTTAATTAAACATCTTGTATGATGCTATTAATTGATTAGGGATAGTATTCCTGATATACTTGTAAATGAAAAATCAGACATAAAAATAGCATACATGGTACAATAGCATTCTTGGAAAGAAAAACATGAATTTTATGCGTGAAAAAAATATTGGCTTCATATATGCAACAACGTGTAAACAGTTATCTGCAGGTGGTAGAGGGTTAGAGGTGGGTTATTTACTTTTTGTTTATCTGTTTCTGAAGGTGTCTATACGTGGTGTGTGTGTGTGTGTGTGTGTGTGTGTGTGCATGTTCAGATGGGCCATGTGTTACTTCTGTAATTAAGGTTCAAATATCTATGCAAAAAGAAACTCTAGCTGAGAGAAGAGATACCCACAGAAGTTGGCATAAGAAACATGCTATCTATCCATTTCTTTAATTTGCAGTTCTAACCTTCTGTTAAATTAGAGCACATAAGTTATTTAAAATTTTTTTAATTTTATTATGGGAAAGAGTTTGTCTTTCAAGTTTGTAATGTTATCATCTAGGTTCCAGAATATATGGGAAAGTTGTAGAAACCCATTTGATTCTTCCTTCTCTTCCCAGGTGCACCAAGAAGAGGTATACAATGTTCAAACATAAGGGTTCCTGGGTGGCTCAGTTGTTTAAGCATCTGACTTTGCTCAGGTCATGATCTCATGGTTTGTGGGTCCAAACCTCACGTTGGGCTCTGTGCTGACAGCTCAGAGCCTGGAGCCTGCTTCAGATTCTGTGTCTCCCTCTCTCCCTGCCCCTCCCCTGCTTGTGCTCTGCTCTCTCTGTCTTTCAAAAATAAATAAAAAGCATATAAATAATAAATCTAAGTAACCATAACTCTTGATTAGCATATTTTGTTTCTCCTCCTCATTGTTTCCTTTTTTAAAAATTTTCAGTTTGGGTAGCATTATTAGATATATATCTTTTATTTTAAACCTCATTGTTTTTGAAAAAAAAAGTTGTATAAATTATGAAAAACCAATAGCCCCAGAGTGAATTTAAAGACCATTCTTTTTACTGTTCATATGAAAAAAATGTGAAGCAATGTCTAGTTATGTGGCTGCTGTGATATAGTGGAAATTTTAGAGGATAGAGTCAAAAAACTTATTTAAAACCAATAGGACACTGGATATTATCATTAGGACACTTGAGAAATCAGTTTTCTGTATCTGTGATCCTATCTGAGAAATTAAAAAACTGTTTTTTATTCTTTATTTTTGAGAGAGTGAGAGAGAGAGAGAGAGAAAGAGAGCGGGGGAGGAGCAGAGAAAGAGACATACACAGAATCCAGAGCAGGCTCCAGGCTCTGAGCTGTCAGCACAGAACCTGATGTAGGGTTTGAACTCATGGACCATGATATCATGACATGAGCCAAAGTCTGATGCTTAACCGACTGAGCCACCTAGATGCCCCTGAGAAAATTTTATAAGAATACATAGGAGTGGAAGCTGCTGGTGTCTCTCTTTTTTTTTTTTTTTTTTAATGTTTTTATTTATTTCTAGGAGAGAGAGAGAGACAGCGTGAGCAGGGGAGGGTCAGAGAGAGAGGGAGTCACAGACTGAAACAGGCTCCAGGCTCCGAGCTGGCAGTCAGCACAGAGCCCGACGCGGGGCTGGACCCCACGAACCACGAGATCATGACCTAAGTGAAAGTCGGACGCTTAACCGACTAAGCCACCCAGGCGCCCCTGTTGTCTCACTTCTAAGAGCTATGTCTAACCTCTTTTACCCTTAGCTTGCCTCGCACTGGAGATACTGTAAAAAATTAATGGCTTACCTTCTAGTCTCCTCTATGACTGGGTATGGCCACATGACTGGCATGTCTCTTGAGAAGATTTTTTTTCTCCTTAAAGGGGTAGTTTACTAAAAGAAGTAAGTTCTGCTTGCTTCCATCCCTTGCCAGCATCTGTTCCAACTACCTGTTCCTGCCTTGTTTTGTCTGGAGCTATGAGATACATTTTGTAAATACAAGACTAAAGTGTAAGAACAAAGTCAACATGCCTGGAATAGTGGAGGGAAGAGTAGGAAGGAGCCTAGGCTCTTGAGGGCATCACCAATTACATCTGGACTTTCTCTAGGAAGGAATAAACTCCCATCTGATTAAACAGCTGCCATCGAGGCTCTCCATTACCTGCAGCTGAATGATGTTAACTAACAGCCAGGATCATAGAATTGCTGTGAGAGTTAAATTCAGTGAAATAATGTATGTGGAATAGCTTTATATACTGTAAATTACAGATCAGTTGTTATTTAGAAAGGCAGTAAAGAGCAGTGGAAAAGTAATTGGATTTTGACTCAGATTTAGGTTTGAATCCTATATGGTCAACGTATTAACTTGTCAGACCTTGTACATAGGAAAATAACCTAACTTCTCTGTGTGTCACCTATGAAATGGAAATATATATAAAATCTCCAAAGGTCCTTGCAAAAGCTTTGCACAGAGCTTGATACATCTTGCTCAATTAATGTTGGTTTGAGAGAAAAATTAGCAAGTGGCAGTGGTGTGTGGTTTGCCCTAAATGAAGAGACTTCTTTTTTCTGAGTCCAATTATACTGTCCCTTGAACATTTGTATCACAATACAAAATTTAGAGCACTAAGAGATACTTCAAGATGTCCTACTAATAAAAGTCGTAGAAAGAGTTTTATTATTTTACTAAGTATAACAGAACCAGGCACCATTTAAGAACTTCACATATATTGACTGATGTAATCTTCACAGATTACATTAATCTTCCTATGTGTTATCTTTTACCTTATTATACAGATGAAGAAAATGTAGCACAGAGGTTAAGAAATTCACCCCTGGTACAACTACTTTGGAAAACAGCTTGGCAACTTCCTTTGAAATTAAACAGCCACTCTATTCCCTGTATTTACCAAAGAGAACTGAAAATGTAGGATTATAGAAAGACTACAGTAAGAATATTCATAAAAACTTTGTCCATTAAAACCAGGAAATGGAAACAAACCAAATGCCTACCAAAAAGGAATGGATAATGAACTTGTGTAGTCATCCAATGGACTTTTACTTATAAATAAAAAGAAACAAATTATTGCCAAATGAAGCATTGTGGATAAATCTCAAAAACATCTTGTTGAGGGAAAGAAGTCAATCCCTAAAAAATGTGTATTTTCTGATTCCATTCTATGATGTTGAAGCAGAGACAAAATTAGGAAGTGGTGCTCTCAATCAGGAAAGTCACCTCAGCATAGGGGGTGGTGTCTGGAAAGAGGCTTGAGGGAGCTTACTGGGTTGGTAGCAGTCTGTCTTGATCAGTCTGGTGATTTCTCAGATGTATCATTTATTTATTCAGATGTCAAACTGCAGTCTTATAATCTCTGCAGTTTTCTGTCCATACATTTTACCTTGATAGAATAAAAATGTGTTAGAAGTTGAAAAAAAAAAAAAAAAAAGAAATTCACCCCTGATTACACACCTAAATAAGTGCAAGAATGAGATTCAAACTTGGACAGTTTGGCTCCAAACCTGTGTTCTTCATTGTTATGTTAACTCTTCTGACAAAAGGATTAAGCGATTGCACTGTGCCCTGTATCTGGAGGTGGAAAACTTTGAATCTAAGTAATCTCTGCTTGCAGGTCAGGATTATATACAAAACAGAGAATATAGGCCTGCTTCTTGTAGGTGAGCTTTTGGAAAAACATTGGGGACCATTCCACCCAGGAAATAGAGAGGCATTTCAATTTCTAGTGAATTGAAATGGCAGAAAGCTCAAAATGCCCCTGAGGTTTCATCACATTAGGCCATGCTGGGCAAAAGTCCAAATCCAGGCTCTCTTATTGGGCTTCTAAATAATAGGATAAAATACTCCCTAAATAGATAGAGAAGCACTAAGGGGAACCCAGAGAAGAAGTTCCAGAATTTGTCTAGGTTCTTCATTCTTCCTTCTTATAAAACTTGCAGAACTTTAATGGAGAAGACTTGTCGGAATTTTGGCCTACTCTTTTAGGGAAATAATATTTATCTTAGCCTTTATTCCTATAAAATGAAAATTTCTTTATAGAGATGTGAATAGTATGAGACTGAATTTCCCATTAGGATGTCCATAATATTCCCCATAATATTCTTCTTAGCTAAGCATAAATCTATGTGAAGTTTTAAGCGTAATTACAGGCTTACTTGAAATGGGTATGATAGTTTTACTCTCCTGGTTTGTCTTCCTGTGTTGCAGAAGCTAGAAAATTAAAATACATCATTTCCAGAATTCCTTACTGCTAAAGTTCTGGATGTCAATGAGATTCTGCCAGTTAGAGGCACTTACATGCTATTGAGAAGGTGGAAATAAGGAAGGGCTGATCTTCATGCCACTTGGCTGCTTCTACTGGCTGGTGTGATGGTGTATACTACATGGAATCCTACTGCTTCTGGGCTTTTGTTTTGGGAAAGGACAGCCTCTTAGGTTTCCTGGGACCAACTTGGAATAGTTAAATCAAAGTGATCTTTGCAGGCAACAAAGGGACTAGAGATTGGGCCGAAAGAGGGCCAGATTTATTCAGTTCTTGTATAGAGTGAACAAAACTCAGATGTTTCTACAGGAAAATATGAGTGTAAGGGCTTGTGGTCTTACCACTGTGTTGTGCTGCGGCATATGGCACAGAATCCAGCTCTGAGGATCTGAGCTGAGATGTTTCAGTAAGGAGATGGATGCCATGACAGGTGTTCCAAGCAGTCTGCAGAGCCTTCAGAACCAAGATGCCAGAGCCTCCAGAACCAAGGGGATACAGATGGGTCCTTACCAGCTGAGAAACGAAAAATGGGTCAGATACAGTTTCAGCAGATTGTAGCATCAGAAGGCAGCAAAAGTCCTGAGATGGTGGGTGCTGGTTCACTACAGCAGGTACCTGGTCCATGGGGAAACCCAGACTGGTGGTCTCTGGCGGAGATGGGTAAGGTCACAAAGCATACTGTGAGGCATGAAGTTTCAGGTCACTTCTCTTCCACCTCTATATGCCGTGCATGTCGCCCATACCCCAGAGAAGCAGAGGAGGGCACTGAAAAACTAGATGGTGGACATTTTATTTTTATTTATTTTTTTTAAAATATNCGAACCGTGAGATCATGACCTAAGCTAAAGTCGGACGCTTAACCGACTAAGCCACCCAGGCGCCCCGATGGTGGACATTTTAACCTAAGATGTTTGAGTACTTCCTAAAGGGAATATTTAAATTATTGTATCAAAGTTTAGTAGATAGGATGAAAATTTAGATCTTCCTCCCTACTGTTTCCCAGTAGGTGAATCATGAGAACAATCAGGACAAGTGAAGGACATATAGCATCCATATTTTTTTTCGGAGTGAAAAAAATTTTAAGTATCTTTCTGATTCTAAGGCATTGGCTCTTTTTAGTGTACTCTGATTACCTGCAGTCCTAATTACCTGCCTTCAATCCAGGAAATATGCATTACACAAAATGGAAGTTTTTCCTAGGTCAAATAGGACGCTTTCTTATCTGCATGAAAGGAGAAGAGCTCTGGGCAGGGAAAGCACAGCAATATTTCCACTTTCTCTCTTAAGAGATAATGACATAGTTTTATTATTTTGTTTTAAGTTGATGGAATATTCAGAACCCAGACTAAGCCATATATTCAAATTTATGTACAAAGACAATCAGGTTGAATCTACATTGATTTTTTAATAAACCTGTGACATGACTCACATGGTCAACATGAATAATCAACAGCTCACTGTATATTTCTTAGATGCCGGCTTCCCTCCTCTGCATTGCCCCCACCACAAGCACTGCAGGTGAAGGATTATTGTAAGAGGCCATCTGTGGTTCACTGACTTGCCTGGAGTGAGTAAACACTAAATGCACACTTTGTCAGCTAACATAACACTCATTCCCTCAGCTGAGCTTCTTTCTCAGCCTCCCAGGTTGGCAGAGTGCAATCCCCCTTCTCTCTTTATTTACCTTTCAAGAGTTCCTATAATGCACATAGATGTGTTCTTTTCTTAAGGTAGCAGTTATTTTACAGACCATTAAAAAAAAAAAAAGGGGTTTGCCTACTGAGTACAGTAAAACTCGCTAATCCTTTTGCTGTATAGATGTGTTTTAAAATATATATCTTTGTCCTACTTTTAGCACTTATATGCTTATTCAGTTTAATGCCCTTACAAAAGTGACTCCTGTTTTTCCTTTTGAGATGCAAATAATTTTGATTACTTTGTCTTGGCTTATGTTAGTGGACCCGATAAAGGAATCATCATGCAAAGGCACCTGTACTGTGTACAGGGACATTCAGCAATTAACCCAAAGTATGACTGAGTGTTTGTGTTTTGTTAGAGCTAGTGAGCAGAACTTAATCCCTGGCCCTAATGTTGAAAGCCACTCTCCTGGGAATCACTATTGTGAAAAGGCATTGTAGAAAATAGGATTTTTCATGAGAGTTAGCTTTTAAAAATATCCAAATGGTGATTGCTGAAGGAAAATGTCAGTGTTTAGGATCTACCTCCCTATAGCTCGAATGATAGTAGGATTTTGTTGAACTTTGAAATATCAGGAAAATGTTGGTACCTATACCATATGTTCTCTGGGTATGCGGTTCCTACCACTGCCAACGTGTTGTGAGTTCCAGGCACTGTGCACTTGTTTGTTGATTGACTGATTGATTGACTGACTCCTTCATTTATTTAGTCAATTGCTCAATTTACAAACAACAGTGACCTCCTGGGGTCCACCCGGATATCATGCTAGGTCAAGCACTGGAGGTACAACAATGAAGTATAGCTTTAGCTCCAAAGGGTTCCACAGTTTATGGAATAAGCAAACACACTAGGGTCTCCAAAGGAGTGTGCATATTCACAGCTTGTACTAAACTATCCATTGGGAAAAATAATTTCTGCTTATAATTTTATCTAAAAATTTGGATAAATATTGATTTCCTGATAGTCAACATATAGATTGTCTTTGATGCCATAGCTTGTTTTGGGAGGGGAAGGTGGTCACATGTCACTAAGGTACAAGTTTTCCTTAAGGAAGAGTGGGCTTCTATGATAGGGAAGAGTTGAGGATTGTATTATAACTTATTTATTCATATTCAATTTATTTCCATCATTAAGAGTTTATTTGTGCCAAGGGGTGCCTGGGTGGCTCAGTTGGTTAAGCATCTGGCTTCAGCTCAGGTCATGATCTTACGGTTCGTGGGTTTGAGCCCTGTGTCAAGCTCTGCTGGCAACTAGCTCAGAGCCTGGAACCTGTTTCAGATTCTGTGTCTCCCTCTGACTCTCCCCTGCTCACGCTCTCTCTGTCTCTGTCTGTCTGTCTCTCGCTCAGAAATAAATAAGAACATTCATTAATTTTTTTAAAAAAGATTTTATTTGTGCCAAGTGTAGTGGATTTGTGAGTTAAAATCTCCTAATTGAAATACATTTTTTACAATGCTTTGTAATAAGACATGGAGTGACCATGATTTCTTTTGTACCATATGTTTGCTCATTGAATATCTTTTGACAGAATTTTTGAAAAGGCTACTGACTTTGTTACCAATAGTTAGTTTTGCCTGTTTTTAAATTTCATTAAATGGAACCTTATAGGATGAGAGAAATGTACTATATCTTGATCAGGTTATGATTACATGGTTGTTTGCATGTTAAACTAATATAGCAGTATAGTTAAATACACTTTATGTGCACTCTGCTGTATGTATATTATCCCTTATATAAATACATATACATAATATATATACATAAAATAAATATAAATTAACAGAACTACCAAATTTAAAGAAAAGCTATATAATTTTCTTCTGCAAAAAGACATATTCTGAATTTACTGAATATTTCTAAATGACTGATTGCTATGCTTGTGTGGTACGTACCAGATATTAAGTGCACACGCACACAGAACTTTCCGTTCTACGTAAGGTTGACATTTTAATAATAAGCAAGAAAGTAATTGGTTTTCATCAGAAATATAAGCCATGGAGAGAACACTTTGAAAATAGGTTTGCAAGTTTCATCATGAGATTTTGTTGGCAAAAAAAAAAAAAGCTGGTATCTGTAAAACCTCTCATATTGCCATATTAGAAAATTTTGTAGTAGAATTTTCTACCATGATAACAAATATCTCAAATGAAGACTTTTCAGTGAGTTCTGATCCTATTAAAAATTCTTTAGAATACATTGTATTTTTGTTGGTTTACAAGAAAAATTAGTTCACATCAAGGATCAAAGAAAATTCCTTGATGAATCAAAACAAAACAAAACAAAAAACCTTTGTGTGAGTAGAGGATAGGCTTACCAGTTCCAGCAATTTCACTTCTTTACACAAGCTTTTAATAAGATATCCTCTATTGTATTTGTTGCACTCTTATTTGTGGTGATGGAGAATTAGAGACAAATGATGGCCATCACTAGGATAGTGGATGGATGAAAAGGATTTTGGATGTTATGTACCAATTGAAAGAAAAAAAATAAATGTACATAGGGCAACATGAATGGATCTTAAAAATAGAATTATTAGTGGGAAGAGTGAGAAACAGAGTGAGATATACAAACCAGAAGCATTCATAAAAATTAAAAATGCATGCACACAAAACAATAAGTTCGTTAAGAGCACAAAGATGCCAAAAGATACACACTGACATATTACTTTGGGAGGATTGGTAGGAGAATGAGAGGAGAGGTTGGTGATAAAAGACAATAGGTAAGTAAGTAAGACAGAGGCTTTGAATCAATTGATTTTGATAGCACATCATGAATGTAAAAGCATGATTAACTTAAATTTCTAATACTGGGGTCTCATGTCTGTACTCTGCTCCTCCCTCCAAAACGAAAAGGGCAAACACAAACCAAAAATGTAAGGATTCTTGACTTTGGATAAATTAATGAAATATCTATTCCAGCTGTGACAACAGTTAAAATCTGGTATCAAAATAAATTGAATTCAGAATTGTATCTTTGAATTCTTGGATCACAAGGATTTCAAGCAAGATTTAAAAAAAAATGAAGTGTATGTTATCACGTTGTGATGACAAAAATATGTTGCACAATATAAATTGTATTTGAGGTCTTTAAGATATTTCTGTTCCTATTCTCCCAGTCAAGACCATCAATCATAAGGTAAAAAAACAGGCCGTTTTCTATGTCTGTGTCCTGCTTGACAGGGAAGAGAGATTGACTGTTTCTATGTAAATGTGTTGTGTGTGTGTGATGATCAGTGTGATGGTCAAAGACTGAAACACAGGAGCTAGAAGTTTTGTGATCCTGAGCATGTCTCTTGCCCTCTCAGTTTCCACCAGTAAAATAAGTTAAATAACCATCATTTCAGTGAGGTGTTCTGCAGAAGATTAAATGTTATCACATCTGGAAAGATTCTAGCTGCTTGTTCGTAGGACATAATCATTAGTTTCAGTTCACCACTGTTCTCTCCAAAATACACTTAAAACTGCTCTAGTACTGTATAAGTAGAGTGATCATATAAATTTGTTGCCCAAACTATGATGCTTTGGGGAACACAAATTGCTAGCTTGGAAAGGACATTGAGACCAGAAGTGTTAACTAGGACGGTATGGTCCAGAGTAGATGGTTAACCTATGGGTTAAGGATAATCAATTCAAAACAACTTCTGCTTATCCGAATTAAGGACACTACGAGTCATCCTTTTGATTAGAAAGAAACTGACAAACATCTTTTATGGGCCTACCTTATTGAAAATATAATGTACCAAATAAATGTGAAACAAAGGGATTTGCAGAGTTATTAATGCTTCAAAAAGAATAATAAATGTAACTTAGATTTGTTCTTCATAGTAATTATTATAATTTGTAATTCATATGAATTTACTTGTGTAAAATTTTTGCTTTCATAGGCCAGAAAGCACAATGAACACAAGGATCATGTCTATGTTGTTCATCACAGCTAACCTCTGTCTATCACAGGTCCTGGCACATGGTAGCATAGCCCAAAGTAAAAATATAAGGCAAGTGAATAGAAAGAATCACTATAATGCTTTTATAAACAGTGATTCTGCCACCTATTGGCTTTGAGATTTGGGAAAGTTTCTTAAATTCCCTCAGCTTCATTTCTTTCATATGCAAAATAGAGATAAATGGTCCATCATGGTCTTGTAGGATTAATAAAGATAATGTTTAAAACATGTATCCCTAGTGCAGCCACATAGTATGTGTTTAATAGATGTTACCTGTAGTAGGGCCTGTTTAGGTAAGTCAAATGGAAGCTAAGGGAAAGAAATTTATAAAACATTTATATTAGCAAGGGCTTTTCAGTACTATATAGACAACACTGGACAATTGACTCACTCAGAGTTTGAATTCTGACTTGCTGCTTTTGTACTAGTGACTTTTCAGTAGACTATTCATCAGAGATAAATTACCGTGGACTTTAGTTGGACAGAGTAGGGGGCTCCATAGTAATGGGGATCAATAGATGGGGGTGGCCAGAGGCGTTAGTGCTGGGCCGATTTAATGGGTCTTGGAAAGAGTTGTATTAAAAGCTTTTAGGGGAAAGCTCCCTGTTGCTGCTTTTTGTACTCTGTCTAGTACCTTAATGAATGCTGCCATAAAAGAGTGTTTTATCTCTGCGTTATGAGCCCAGGTTTGACTGTTTGTGCTCTCAGAAGGATTTTAGCTGTCTTGGGATAAGAGTTTATGAAGGGAAGAAAAACTCATATGGAAATATGATTTTTATGATGAGTACTAATCTGAAGAAATTAACAGCCATCACTGGCATTAAATCCCCAAATCAGAGATTTTGGATTGATTAAAAATACACACCATTTAAACAACAGAATTTCACACCAGATTCTGATAGTGTAATTATCTTTATATTATTGTAACATTTTGGGCTGAAGTATGGATTTGTTCTCTAGGATACTAAAAAGAGCTTTGGAATAACTTAACAAAATCCTGTTAAAGTTTTGTGTTTTCCTCAAGGTCATTCATACATTTTAAATCCTAAAGCTTACCCTTTACAGTTATCAGAGGGTTATATTGTTGACTATTGATTTAATTTTTAAAATATGAAGGCAGTATTGTGCCAAGCATTCATCAGTGTAACTTTCCTGACTTCTGGAGTGGGATAACGTTCTAAAGTTGTAGAGCAGAAGGCACTTCCTGTACGTGTATCTAAGCTTTCCCTATCACATATATAGTATATAATTTGCTTCTTAAGGATTTTTCTATCTTGTTTTAGATTTTTTTTCTGGGATTTTTAATGACTGTATTTATATATGGAGCCAGCATTTTTCAGATATCATTTAGAGCCCCTTCTGATACCCACTTATGATGGAGCTTAAGTCTAGGAAAGGAAGTATAGTATTGAATGCGTTGAAAATGTTCCCATTATTTCCTCTCCTATGAGTTGCTTCAGAAAGCATAAACGGAAGAGCCATTAGCAGAAGCAATGCAGTTAAATTCTTTGGTTGAAATGGATTATGGGGGGATGGTTTATGAGGATGTTACTGATAAACTGAAATTCTTCTTAAACTCAGACAAAAAAATTTTATTTCTATTTGATTTTATTAATAGCCTTTGCAATATAAATCTTATGAATACAGTTAATCATTGCATTTCAAAATATTATTCATTTAAAAAGATCAATTTCTGAAATATTTGATCCACTTTCTTGAGTGTTACTATAGTAACTCATTTTAAAACAATGATTCATTACATTATGTTTTTAAAATTATTACAATTCTATACAAAGTTGACTATATAACTTCATCATTTAAAAATTTGCTTACCCATTCATTTTATTTTATTGATTAAGTTACTTATACTTTTATTGGACATTTACTATGAGCCTTGGAATAAGACCATAAAAAAGAATAAAACTGATTGCTTTTGATAACTCACAGTATGTGCAGCAAGGAGAGGGTCACTGAAATGGAGAATATTATTAAAGACTGTTAAGTGTGTTGAGCTTCAAACTACTAGTTTACTGGACTGACTGGATATTTGATGTTAAAAATAGCACTTTTCATTTTTGTTTTCTTATTATAAACTTCACATATCTATTTAGGAAATTTACATTGTTAGTATTTTTGTGCACAAACTTGATCTTTTTCACATAAATTTATAATCTGCAACTGTTTTACATATTGGGTACATACTTCTTAGTGCTCAATTTTCTCACTGACTTCTCTACCATAAATATTTTTTCATGTCAATATTTATTATGGTATAATTTTATTTTAACAAGTGCTCATTCTTCTATTATTTAGATATACCATGATTTATTTATTTGGTCAGTTCTTCACAATTGGTTATTTAAGGATTTTTTAATGTGAACATAAATAACATTTCAATGAAAATTTTATAGACAAATCTGACTACTTTCTTAATACTGGAAGTAGAACCACTGAAAAGGTTGGTTATAAGCATATTTTTATTTTAGAGAGGTCTCAAACATTTTTCAAAAATTGTACACCATACCAGGGCGTGCCCATCATTTTTTACACTTTACTATTCTTTTTAGTGTTTTCTATTTTTGTTGAGTGAACAAATAGCATTTTATTTTGTCTTTATTTGGTTAATAAAGGGATAGAATTTTCCATTTTTATTAGTCATGTGTACTATTAGTCATTTGTACTCATTAAAGCCCTTTTCCTATGTCCTTCTTTAATTCATAAAGTATCAGGATTCTATTTCATAAAATGGGTGAGTGCATTAGCTTTGCAAACTTGCCATCTTGATATTTAGAATTAAACAAACAAACAAGTAAAATGGCCTAACCTATAAAACATACAAGAAAGGGAAACCTCATGCACCAGGAGAACAGAGGCAGCTAAGAGGCAGAATTCTGGCGTGTGAGTTGATGATATGGCAGGCCAGATGTGACGGAGATGGTGTATAGACACAGCATTGCTACCCGCTTGACTTCCATCTCTATGGAAAGGCTGGATGTGAATGGCTATAATTGAGCCAGCCCTTGTTTTGACTCTGGGTGACACAAAACACTTCCTCGGAGAATTCAAAATCTGCAACCTGTGTCTCCAATTAATTGGAGTTCAGTTTTACACTTTTCAGGTATTTCAAGAACCCCATGCTGAGAAATAAACATGGAAATTAGTCTCTGGTCATTGACACGTCTCTGGTGTCTGTTGGAAGCAAATGCAGAGCTCTCTGGAGAGAGATTTCAAAAGCCGAGATGCATGGAATTCCCATAATAACACCATGCTTTACATAAGATTAGGCAATATTAAAAAAAAATTACACACATAAGATGAAACCATTCACTATGAATAAGATTTAGACAAAAAAGAGAATTAACTAACACCTGCAAAACTTCAGAACATAGAACAGTACTATTAAAAAGACTATAGACTGAATATTTAAATTTTGTAATGTGATAACATATAGAAAACAAGAGGACAGAAGACTGATTAAAAACAAATAGATGCAGTTTTGAAAAGGTACCAAATACATATTCTAAAAATAGAAAAACATAGTCATCATAGTTTAAACCTTAATGAATGACTTAAAAAGCAGATCAGATGTCCCCAAAGTATGAGACTAAGTGAACTGGAAGAAAAATGTGGGAGGAAAATACCATAATATGGCATAGAAAGACAAAGGATAGGGAATATGAAAGAATGCTTTCAATATACATTAATAAGATAGCCAGAGGAAGTAAAAAGAAAGGCTCAGAATTTTCCAGAACTGATAAAAGTCAAATTTCCAAGGCTAAAATGCACAATTTCCAGGAATAATAATAATAAAATGGTAATCCATGCCTAAATATTATAATTAAATAAATAACATCAAAGACAAAGAGAAATTTTGTTATCAGTAAAATGTTAATTAATTACAAAGGCCCAAAAATTAGACTAAAAGTAGTCCTTCAACCTCAACCATACAGGCTAAAAATATTGGAGGTACAACTTCAGAGTACTAACGTGTGAAAAAACTGTCAACATAGAAGCCTAAATAAATTTAAAGTGACATTTCAGGGAAACAAAGACAAGGTGACACTCACAGGACTTAGTAGAAAAATTATAAAGTACATTTTCATTAAAAAAGAACTTGAACCCACTAGGAAGAGTATAAGAGTCAAAGGGCAATGATGAGTATGGAACAGATACTCAATGGCAAATCTAAGTTGATATAGACAGTACAAATAATGATAGTAACTAATTTAGATAGTTAAAAAACAAGGAAGATTAAATTATAGACAAAAATGACACAAAACATAGCAATGAGGAAGACGTGTGTTATAGGGAGGGTGGTAAGTATCAACTTTATTTTCAACATATATCAAATATATAATGTTAAAATTTAAGATTAATGACTGAAAATTAGAAGTAGAATTCAGAACATTCATACTAATAAAACGGGGGGAAAGGATTAAGAAATTTCATTGATCCAAAAAATTGCAGCAAAAGAAACAAAAAGAAGTATAGGGAAACTATTGTAAATAAAATCACAGCATAATATGGATAAGCATATATCTAAGTATCACCAATCACATTGACACAAATAGAAACTTATTAGTTAAAATATTAAGATGGACAGATTGTATTTGTACATGCATATATCCAACTCTTTATTATTAACAAGGATACAAATTAAAAATAATGACTGGAAAGACTGAAATGAAAGTTAAAATCATGGAAAAAGATTTGTATGAGAAATGTTAATTAAAACAAAGCAGATGTGACCATATAGACAAAACAAAAAGAATGAGAGTCCAACTCTTTAATAGGAATAAAGAAGTTTGGGTGGGGGGGGTGCACCTGGGTGGCTCAGCTGATTGAACATCCAACTTTTGGTTTTGGCTTAGGTTATGATCTCATAGTTCATGAGTTTGAGCCCTGAGTTGGGCTCTGTGCTGTCAGCACAGAGCCTTCTAGGGATTCTTTCTGTTTCTCCCTCTCTCTCTGTCCCTCCCCCACTCACCCTGTCTCTGTCTTTCTCTTTGTCTCTCAAAATAAATAAATAAACATAAAAAAGGAATACAGAAATGGGTCACTGAAATATAAATTAATTTATCAGAAAGATGCAACAGTACTGAGCCTATGGACATTTCACAAATATAGCTTCAAATACAGACCATAGAGATTCTGTAATTGTTCTAGGGATGNATTATTTTTTTTTTTTGTTTTGGCTAGTCTCAGTAATTTTCTCCTGACAAACCATAAAATTATTTTGTTAGGTTCCAAGTTAAATATTGAGATTATGATTGGAATTACATCGAATCTGAAAGTTAATTTTGCAGAAGAACTGACATTTTTCCATGAATAGCTGGATTTTCTGTTAAGTATTTCAGTATTTATTTAAGTATTCTTTGTGTTTTATATTTTTCTCTTTAGTTCTAAAAATTCCCCTAAATCTTAATGTTTTCCTTAACTCTTTAGCATTTTTGTTGTTCTGTTAATTTTTTTTTATTTTTTCTTATAATTCATCATAGTGTAAGTGAAAACTATTGATTTGTATATATTTACTCTATTTCTGATGACTGTTACATGTTCTGTAACTTTTAGTCACTTTTCAGATTAACACTCATGGTTTTTCTAGTTAGGTTGTAATATCATTTTGAAATAGAAATACTTTATTTTATTCTTTCCCATTGTTATACTTTGTCTACATTTCTCTTTAATAATGCATTAATGCATTGTTGAGGGGCGCCTGGGTGGCTCAGTCGGTTGAATGTGTGACTTCCGCTCAGGTCATGATCTCATGGTTCATGACTTTGAGCCTTTCGTTGGGCTCTGTGGAAACAGCTCAGAACCTGGAGCCTGCTTTAGATTCTGTGTCTCCTTCCTTTTCTGCCCTTCCTTTGCTCATGCTGTCTCTTTCTCTTTCTCTCAAAAATAAATAAACATTAAAAAAAACCAATGTATTGAGAAATTTTAGAACAGTGAGTATTGGTAGTAATAGTGAGCACCCTTCTTGTATTACTAACTTCTTTTTACTATGATGTCAGCTATCAGTCTGAAATATATGTCATTATACAGACAAATTAATATTCAATTCATGGCTTACAAAAATATTTTTGACAAAGCAGTAATAAATTAGTTAAATTTCTGATGACCATTCACATTTTCTGATTTTGATTTCGAACATATAGCCAGTCAACCTTCTCTGCCCTCTCCCTAGATCCCAACATAAAATAGAAATGTTTTCTTTTCTCTCCTGAATTTAACAATTCAGATATTATATTTGATGTGTCCTTTCCATACTAAAGCACTTTTAATTTTATCAATTTGAAAAGAAATATCTGATTTGTTATTGATGAACATTCTCACTTACTAACCCCTTTGTTTTGTTTTGTTTTTCCTTTGATTGTTGGTTATAAAAATAATATGTATTTAAAGGGGAAAAATACTGATTTGGGGAAATCATTGTTTTAGCAACTCTTTCAAAATATTATAAGTTGTGTACTATGCTAGGTACTATGAAGAACACACACATAAAATATTAAATTGTGAAATGATAATGAAAAATCTCGGGGCGACTGGGTGGCTCAGTTGGTTAAGTGTCCGACTTCGGCTCAGGTCATGATCTTGAGTTTCATGGGTTTGAGCCCCACGTCCGGCTCTGTGCTAACAACTAGCTCAGATCCCGACGCCTATCTTCGGATTCTGTGTCTCCCTCTCCCTCTGACCCTCCTCTGCTCACGCTGTCTCTATCTCTCTTTCAAAAATTTTTTAAAAAATTCTCAGGCTTACTTTGTTTGGCATAATTATCAAAAAACAATTAGGAGGAAAAAAAACCTCAAGAGATTATTTATACAGAATTGGACTAAAAATCCACTTAGGTTTCCTTTAAAATGTGTTTTCTTTATGTACTACACTTTGGTTATAAGGGTCTTGTTCCTTATGCAGAGAAAAACAGTAGAGATAATAATTCCAAATATAGCATTAAGTGTCTACTATTTTCTAGAACAAAAAGAATAATACATGAAGATTTTATTCAGTGAATTGTCTATTTCCTGCTATCATGTCAGTTTCCTGATTTTTAAATGTCATTGCTGCTTTTCTGGATAGTAAGGTATGCGTGACTTTTCTTTGCTTGATTTGATTCATTGTTAAAATAGTCCAAGAGGACTGAGCTATGATAGACCATCTAGATGAGCCTGGTCACTCTCAATGTAACGTCATCCAGTAGCATGAGGGAATTTCTCCACTTTCCCTCACACACATACAAACTCTTCCTTATTCAAGAATACATTTCCAAGTAAGATACTGAATTAGCATAATAGAATTGTAGAATTAGAAGCTATCATAATGATCATCATATTCAACTCCTTTATTTTGAAGATGTGGAATCTGAGGCTCAAGAAGGTTAAATATAATATCACTAGGGTGATAGAGAAGTTTCCCTGGAACTGAAGCATCTCCCTCACTGCCTGCCCAGTATTTTTTCCACCATGCCGCAGAATTTTAGAGGCAGGCTGTCAGCTTTTACATTTTAAATTGTAATTCAGAAAAGAAGGGGATCGTTTTCTTTATTTTATTTTTTAAAATTTTTCTCTGTCTCCTAACATAACAAATTCCATTCTGGTAAAAGCTGTATATAACAGCTTTAACCTTAAAATAAGGTTAGTTAAATTATGAGAGAGTATCCAAGCCACTCAAACTTTGTGAAGTGAGACTTGATTTCAGACTTGAATCTACTGAATTTGACAGATGCTTTAAATTTATGTTAAAAGTTTGGAGAGAGAGAGGAAAGATGAGAGACAAGAAGAAAGGAAAGGAAGGGAGGAAAGAAGGGAGAAAAGAAGAGGAAAACTAGCATTAGAAGCATTATCAGAGAATGGATATTAGATATAATATTTTACTTCATAAATTATTGGAAATTTATCTAATGTGTGGGAATGGGAGCCTGCCAAATTATATTTACCTTAAAATTCATATTTTAATCATTTTTAATTTTTCAGTTTTATTAATAATTTACTTTAGTGTGTTCTCTTTTGTTACGAGGCTGCCAATCTGTCTTCATTCTCCTAATACTCAGTTAAAAACTTTCAGTTTCCTGAGTGTAGGTGATTTCTTCCTGTTAAATGATTTTCCTTTTTATTTTGAATATTTTTTCCTTGATCTTGGCCATTTTTTTTCAAAAGTATAAACATATTGTTAAAATATTCTGCATTGGGGGCACCTAGGAGGCTTAGTTGGGTAAGTGTCTGACTGTTGATTTTCAGCTCAAGTCATGATCTCACGGTTTGTGNATGTGCATTTGTTAATAGCTTTAAGGTGAAAATATATTTTCTTTCTTTTATTTTCTATAGAATCTCAGCTGGACAAATGTCAGATGGAAACTTCTGTGATTTTCCTTATGAGCATAAATCTATAAAGGAAGCTTCATGGGGGCAGATATTTTTATCTGTTTTGTTTTTTTTTTTTTTAAGTGTTGTGTTGCCAGAACCTTGAATAAGGTCTAACACGTAGTAGGTACTTAAGAAATACTTGGTTAATTGATGAAAGAGAGCAGGTGAATTTATGTTTGCCCCTTCTTGGACTCTTTCTCCATGCAAGAGCTTGGAACATGAGTGCAGTGCTAGAGTCCATTCTGAACCATGAATACTTGGGCCATAGAGTGGAAAGTTGGGAGAAACAAATCTCAGAGCCACTGAACAGCTCTTCATGCCCTCCTTCTGACTTTGTTTCTTTCTTTCTTTTTTTAACATACAATATTTATAAGTTTCAGGTGTAAAATATAGAGATATACCAATTCCATACATAACACAATGCTCATCATGTCAGGTACACTCCTTAATCTCTATCACCTTTTTAACTCATCCCCCCCCACCTCTCCTCACTTCTTACCTTTGTTTGTTTCTTAAATTCCACATATGATTGAGGTAATATGGTGTTTATATTTCTCTGACTTATTTTGCTTAGCATTGTACTCTCTCACTCTATGTCATTGCAGATGGCAAGATTTAATTCTTTTTTATGGCTGAATAATATTCCATTAGATGATAGATAGATAGATAGATAGATAGATAGATAGATAGATAGATAGATAGATAGACAGACAGATAGATTTCACATCTTCCTTATACATTCATCAATCTGTGGATACTTGGGATGCTTCCATAAGTTGACTATTGTAAATAATGCTGTATAAAACATAGAGGTGCATATACCCTTTTAAATTAGTGTTTTTGTATACTTTGAGTAAATACCTAGTAGTGTGATTGTTGGATCATAGGGTTAGTTCTATTTTTAGTTTCCTGAAGAAGCTCCATATTGCTTTCCACAGTGGCTGCATCAGTTTGCATTCCCACCAACAGTGCACAAGTATTCCCTTTTCTCCATATTCTTGCCAACACCTGTTGTTTCTTGTATTGTTGTTTTACCCATTCTGACAGGTGTGAGGTGATATCTCATTGTAGTTTTGACTTGCATTTCCCTGATGGTAAGTGTCTATATGTCATCTGTATGTCTTCTTTGGAAAAATGTCTCTTCATGTCTTCCAATTTTAAATTGGATTATTTGTTTTATGGGTGTTCAGTTTTATAAGTCCTTTATATATTTTTGTAAACTAACCCTTTATCAGACACATCATTTACAAATATCTTCCCATTATGTGGGTTGCCTTTTATTTTAGTTGATTGTTTTCTTCACTGTGCAAAACTTTTTATTTTTATGTAGTTCCAATAGTTTTATTTTTGTTTTGTTTCTCTTGTCCCAGGAGACATCTAGAAAAAAGTTGTTACAGTCAGTGTCAAAGAAGTTACTGCCTATCTTCTCCCTCTAAGATTTTTATGGTTTCAGGTCTCACATTTAGGTGTTTAATTTATTTTTAATTCATTTTTGTGTATAGTATAAGAAAATGGTCTGGTCTCTTTCTTTTGCGTGTAACTGTCCAGTTTTCCCAATACCGTTTGTCAAAGAGACTGACTTTTCCCCCTGGATATTCTTTCCTGCTTTCTCAAAGATTAATTGACCATATAGTTGTGGGTTTATTTCTGGGTTTCCTATTCTGTTCCATTGATCTATGTGTCTATTTTTGTGCCAATGCCATTTTGTTTTGATTACTATAGCTTTATAATATAACTTGAAATTCGTAATTGTGATGTTTATGGTTTTATTATTATCATTTTTTCCTTTTAGTTTTCAAAATTGCTTTGGATATTTGGGGTCTTTTGTGGTTTTCAGTTTTAGGATGGTTTGTTCTAGTTCTGTGAAAAATGCTGTTGGTAATGTGATAGGGATTGCATTTATTGTGTAGATTGTGTGGAGCACCTGAGTAGCTCAGACACTTAAGCCTCCAACTCTTGGTTTCAGTTCAGGTCATGACCTCATGGTTTGCGAGTTTGAGCCCCATGTCAGGGCCTCTGCTGTCAGAGTGCAGCCCACTTCGGATCCTCTGTCTCCCTGTCCCTCTGCCCCTTGTGTGCTCTCTCTCTCTTTCTCTCAAAAATAAATAAACGTTTTAAAAAATGTGTAGATTGCCCTGGGTAGTATTAACAATGTTTGTTCTTCCAATCCATGACCATGAAATGTCTGTCCATTTCTTTGTGTTGTCTTTATTTCTTTCATCAGTGTGTAATAGTTTTCAAGTGTAGGTTTTCTACCTCTTTGGTTAGGTTTATTCCTAGGTATCTTATTACTTTTGGTGCAATTGTAAATGAGTTTGTTTTCATAATTTCTCTTTCTGCTACTTCATTATCGGTGTATAGATATGCAACAGATTTCTGTCTATTGATTTTGTTTCCTGCAACTGTGCAGGATTCATTTTTCAGTTTTCACAGTTTTTTGGTGGAATCATTTGGATTTTCTATATAGACTATCGTGTCATCTGCACACAGTGAAAGTTTGAGTTCTTCGTTGAGAATTTGGACACTCTTTATTTCTTTTTGTTGTCTGATTGCTGTGACTAGGGCATCCAGTACTATATTGAATAAACATGGTGAGAGTGACCATCCTTGTCTTGTTCTTGGCCTTAGGAGAAATGCGCTCAGTTTTTCCTCATCAAAGGATGGTATTAACTGTGGGTTTTTTCATATATGGCCTTTTTAATGTTGAGATATTTTCGCTCTAAACTTATTTTGTTGAGGGTATTTATCATGAATGGATGTTGTAGTTTTTCAAATGTTATTTTTGTATCTATTAAAATGATGGTTCTTATGCTTTCTATTATTGAGATTGATTTGTGAATATTGAACCACCCTGGCAACCCAGGAATAAATCCCACTTGATTGTGGTGAATGATTTTTTTTTAATGTTAGGTTGAATCCAGTGGGCTAGTATTTTGCTGAGGATTTTTGCATCTGTGTTCATTAGGGACATTGGCCTATAGCTCTATTTTTAGTGGTGTCTTTACCTGGTTTTGGTATCCAGGTAATGCTAGCCTCAAAGAATTAATTTGGAAGTTTTCCTTCCTTTTCTGTTTTTGTTTTTGTTTGTTTGTTTGTTTGTTTGTTTTTTAGTAGTTTGAAAAGAAAGAGTATTAGCTCTTCTTTAAATGTTTGGTAGAATTCACCCGTGAAGTCATCTGGTCCAGGACTTTTTTTGTTGTAAGGTTTTTGATTACTGATTCAATTTCTTTGCTGGTTATGGGTCTGTTCAAATTTTCTATTTCTTCTGGTTTCAGTTTGGTATATGTTTCTATGAATTTGTCCATTTCTTCTAGGTTGTCCAATTTGTTGGCAAATATTTTTTCTTAATACTCTCTTGGAATTATTTATATTTGTGTGGTGTTGGTTGTTATTTATCCTCTCTCATTTATGATTTTATTTATTTGATGTCTTTATTTTTTTTCTTGATAAGTCTTACTGGAAGCTTATCAATTTTATTGATGTTTTTGAAGTACCAGCTCCTGGTTTCATTGATCTGTTCTATTGGTTTGTTTTTGTTTTTTAGTTTCTATATCATTCATTTCTGCTTTAATCTTTATTATTTCCTTCCTTTACTGGTTTTGTGTTTTGTTTGTTGTTCTTTCTCTAGCTCCTTTAGATGTAAGGTTAGGTTGTGTATTTGAGAGGTGTTATTTTTGCTTCTTGAGGTAACCCTGTATTGCTGTAAACTTCCTTCTTACATCCATTTTTGCTGCATCCTAAAGATTTTGGATCATTGTGTTTTCATTGTCATTTGTTTTCATGTACTTTATAATTTCTTCTTTTATTTCCTGGTCAATGCATTCACTGTTTAGTAGCATTTTATTTAACTTCTGTATATTTGTAGTCTTTCCAGATTTTTTCTTGTGGTTGCTTTCTAGTATCACAGCCTAGGGTCAGAAAAGATGCATGGCATGACTTCAATCTTTCTGAATTTGTTGAGGCTTATTTGGTGGCCTAATATGTGATTTTCTGGAGAATGTTCCATGTACACTTGAATAGAATGTGTATTCTGCCGTTTTAGAATTGAATGTGCTGAACATATATGTTAAATCCATTTTTTTTCCAGTGTGTCATTCAAAACCATTGTTTCCTTGTTGATTTTCTGTCTAGATGATCTGTCCATTGATGTAAGTGGGGAGTTAAAGTTCTTCCCTAGTTTTGTATTTTTTAAAATTATTTTAATATTTATTTATTTTAGAGAGAGAGAGAGACAGGGTGTAATTGGAGGTGGGGCAGAGAGAGAGGGAGACTCACAATCTGAAGCAGGCTCTAGCCTCTGAGCTGTCAGCACAGAGCCCAACACAGGGCTCCAACTCACAAACTGTGAGATAATGAGCTGAGCAGAAGTTGGATGCTTAACTGACTGAGCCACCCAGGTGTCCCACTATTATTATATTATTATTGATTAGTTTCTTTATGTTTGTTATTAGCTGTTTTATATATTTGGGTGCTGCTAATGTTGGGTGCATAAATATTTACAATTATTTCATCTTTTTGTATTGTTCCTTTTATTATTATACGGTGTCCTTCATTGTTTTTTTTTACAATCTTTGTTTTAAAGTCTTTGTCCAATATAAGTATTGCAACTTTGGCTTCCTTTTGACATCCATTTGCATGATAGATGTTTCTATATCCCCTCACTTTCAATCTGCAGGTATCTTTATGTCTAAAATGAATCTTTTTTAGGCAGCATATAGATAGATGGGTCTTATTTTTTTTTTTTATCCATTCTGTCATCCTGTATCTTTTGATTAGAGCATTTAGTCCATTTAAATTAAGATTAGTTATTGATAGTTATGTCTTTATTATCATATTATTATTTTGTGGTTATTTCTGAAGCTTTTGTCTAATCATTTTTTATCTACCTTTCATGGTTGGCTTATTTTTTAGTGACATATGTGGATTTCTTTCTCTTTGTTTTTCGCATATTTATTAATGGCTTTTGATATATGGTTACCATCAGTTTGTATATAACATCTTCTGCATATAGATCTGTATTAAGTTGATGGTTATTTAAGTTTGAATCCATTCTTTCCTCCCCATATTTTAGGTATATGTTGTCATATTTTACATCATTTCATTTTGTGAGTTCTTTGACTGATTTTTTTTACATAAATATTTGGGGCATTTATTCTGCCAATCTTCTGGTCATTTTCTGAGGTATTTTGGATGGTTTGATAGTTATCTAGAGTGTTGGTGGTATATATATATATATAGAGAGAGAGAGAGAGAGAGGAGAGAGGGGAGAGAGGGACAGAGACAGAGAGGGATGGAGTATATATATTTTTATTCAGATAGGTGTATGTTGTAGTTCTATTTGAAAAAATTAAGAAAGGAATAGTCATAATAGTTTAGTAACAAGCTTAATGTCATTCAGGTGATAAGAAGCAAATTTAAATCCTGACCTTAAGCCATGCCCTTTCCTCTCTTTCATGCTAAGAGTGTGTGGTAACCAGTTAAGGGAAGACATCTAGCCCCTCCAAACCCATTCTTCACCGTGGAAACAAAACATACTCAGATTAGACTGTAGTTAATAATCTTTGGGGTATAAAAATAATATTATTTTAATTCAGTATGTTGCATTGACAGCATATGAGATGTATTAGTTTAGTGTTGAAATATTTCACATAAAGATGAAAGGCCGTTCACATTATCAGACCTCAATGAATGAATGAATTACTTTGGGCAAGTAGTTTAGTGAGTTACCAGTATGGCCTAGTCTAAAGAATTGAAAACAACTCATATTACACTCAACACATTTTGTTGGTGAGGATGACTACATTTGTATATAGAAAAATTCTGTAGATCCAGAGTATTTGAATTTCAGCATGTCACAGGACAAGTTTGTGTAAAGGAATAAACAACAATGAAATAACAGCATAGACTGGATGAGGTCAAACATGATAAGCGGGCCATTTCTAAACTATTGATGAGCAGATTGATATAAATCAGAACCAATACCATTGCTCTGTAGTCACATTCCACACTTCCCATATTGTTCCAATTAGTATAGAAAATAAAAAAAATTATCTTCACAAGTGATGTTACAAGATTCATAATGTGAGTCCAACTTATAGGTATAGATGGTTTGTTCTTAAAACATTTTATATTTTCAACTTTACCATAACGAATACATAATCTTTTATAGCACGTGTCTTCTGAAACAACTACTTGTATCAAAAGAAAATAACATTTTCCTTTAAAACTTTTGTTTTTAATATTTTTTATTTATTTCTAGGAGAGAGAGAGAGAGAGAGAGACAGCGTGAGCAGGGGAGGGTCAGAGAGAGAGGGAGTCATAGACTGAAACAGGCTCCAGGCTCTGAGCTGGCAGTCAGCACAGAGCCCGATGTGGGGCTCGAACCCACGAACCGCAAGATCATGACCTAAGCGAAAGTCGGACGCTTAACCGACTAAGCCACCCAGGCGCCCCACATTTTCCTTTAAAAAATTATGTGGCGAATTATAAAAAGGTTGGAATCCTTCCCTACTTATAGATTTCATTATTCTTAAAGGTGTAGTGTGATTTCTGACATTGAACACCAGTGACCTGATACTGTGTACACATTTTGCCTGTTGAATGTCTAGCCAGGGAAACATATAGAGCAGATGTACAGGTTTTAAGTCACATGAGCTTTTACTAATTGCTAAAGCTGGTGAATAGCATGTTTCAATAGCTGCTGAGAGTTGTGCCTTTGCAGACTGATAAATCTTGCTTATTAGTCTGTTTTGTTTTAGTGACATAGCAAGAAACCTTGAACATTGTCAGCATTGTATGGTACAGGGCAAACAATTGTCATAAGGTTTCCAGCTGTCACTGGGAGACTAAGCTAGATTTAGGGGTAACTGATCATAATCATTGAAGTCTTATATTTATTCCAGCCCCTTCATTATTAGTTCTGGATATGGCATGTTTATCTCTTAAATTAAGAATGATTCATTCCCATGCAGTGCCTATCACTTGAGAATTTCAACGTGCTTTATGAGCAGTGGGCTGAGTTTATATCTAGCCCGGAACTTCTGCCAGAGCTCTTCTGAATCCCTTTGGAGCTCTACTAAGTGTGCTACTATTTCCTTAATGGCACTTCTCACTCAGATCATCTCTGCGGGGATGACAAGGAATTCTGCTGAGGTTTGGAGGAAAATGTGAATTTGAATTTGAAGCACTATCTCTTTAATCCTTTGAACCCGCTCTGAGGTAGAGAAGTGATGAGAATTATTGCATCCATTTTCTAGACCGGATTTCAAAGTGTTGCCATTGAAACCATTTCTGCAGGGGTGACTTGCAGGCCTTCGGCTGTCCTCCACCATATGCTGTCTCCCTGATATAAACTGAAGTGGGAAGAGAACAGAGAGATTTGGATCCCAGAGCTTGTTTCCATAAAATTAAGTAACATTTGATTTTTAGGCATTTAAAATGGATGACTTAGTTTCTTCTTCATAAGATATGTATGTAAGGTGCTATACAAAATAGTTTGAAAGTAAATGAACTCTGTCCATTTCACCGATCAGTGTTGGGTTTCTTCTTTTCTTTCTTTTTTTTTTAGTATCTTTTTTTTTTTTTGACTCCCTTATTTTTTTTTTTTTACTTTTGAGCTAATCTGTTATGGTACCTTTACTTCATTCTTAGATTGTTATTGAATTATTTGGAACAATTGTGTGCACCATACTGCCCCAGGGGCTGTGTAAGGGGTGAGTAAGGGAAATTAATTAATTTATCTGGGAATCTGAAGCCAATGTATACTTTAAAATAATGCTTTATATGCCATCTCAAAAATGCATCATAAATAAGTTGAGGTTTATATTTCACACACTTTTTCATCTTTGAAAAGATTTCAAATATATCTTCCCAACGTAAATACACACGCATACACACACAAAGTTAAAGGGAAAAAAAAAAAAGCATTCTTGGAACTCTAGAGATAATCAGCACCAAAATCCTGACATTTTTTCCCACTCTTTACTTGTGTTAAAAACATACCACTTCTGTCAGTTATTGCTAGATATTTTTTTAAATGCGGACTTATCCTACCAAAATGGAAATGCCATTAAAAACAACTTTAAAGTAGTTTTTCAAAAATCAGCATGATAGATTGTTAAATGTTTGTTCATCAATAATATCCCATCACTGAGACTGCACTGGAAAAGCGTAAAATTCTATTTGTTTGGGACTGCCGGATGCTATAATGGCCCAATGGCTAATTGCCCCCATAAACCCAGAGGTAGTATTTCTTACACACCTCATTCTCAGAATGCAGAATTTGATTAATTGATGCTGGGTGGTTGGCTACCATAAGCTATGACATCTAGTTCAGACAAATGAAAACCGGTTGAAAAAAATTGTGTGCAAAAGCATTGAAAAATAAGAACTGGAAGGGTCAAAGGGCAACAGGAAAAATGTTATTTGATAGTTAGCTCATGTTTACCTTATAAATTTTTTAATAACGGTTGATGCATTTTAATCTCTGACTGTCTTACACTATAAAGTGTAAGTCAATGTATAAGCTAATTGCAGCAAGCAAAAGTGGTATTTAATGCACTGGACACTTTCACTATCAAAGTATTGCATCTCTAATTAGTGTTTGTAACTGATGTGACAGCAGTTTATAGAGCACCAAAATAGTTCCTAATTTGTCAAGTGGGTCTGAAGCTTATGGCAGCTTTCTGATCATCTCCCTTGCCGCAAGACCTGAAAGCACCTTCAAAAAGCTTTCTCTCATTGATCTTTAGTCAGATGCTGACCGAAAAGCAGACAGCCCTGCCAGAAAGAAGATAGATAGGTGCTGCACTAGCATGAAAAACACCGCGCCCTTAATGAAAAAGGTTCTTGCTTATAACTCATGTGTGTGTACAAACACATCCACACAGGGGGTTTTGATGGGGATAGCAGTCCTTGGAAATCAAGGAGGAATGTGTTTGCCATTTGTTTTTTCATTCTTCTCACATACAGTTGCCTACCATGAATGTCTGGAGTATACTGAGCAGGCTATTTGTTAGTTCCCACATCGTTTCTTTCTTTTTTNACGTGGAATGCTTTAATGATTAGCATATAATTTTCAGAAAGTCAGTGAGCTAATACAGGCACATGAGATAAATACCAAGTTAGTGTTGTTCTCGGGATAAACAAAGGATTATCTGATATAAATTTTGAACTCATAAGAAGATGTGTGCTACCGATTAAAATCTCATTGGTGTTTTGTGACAATTCCCCCGTTATCCTTCTGATGCAAAGAGAAGCTGTTGACCAAAATATATCAATAGTGTATTTGTATTTTAAAATAGTATATATACTATGAAAAACATCCAAGAAAAGTTACTGGCAGTATGCATTTATCAACTAGTTTTTAATTTGTCAAGTTAACAGAATGTATTATCAAAGATAACACGATGATTATCCCACCCACATCATATCTCAGCATCAGTGCAGGGCAGTACACCCAGGAAACCATTTAGCAATTTGAAAAGGGCACACTCTCAGCCGTTATGGGGACTAGTTCATTGAAAAATGCAGTCATCCCATCAATAAGGAGAGAATGTTTTGTGGTTAGTAAGTCCAACCACCAAATTTTGCCACTTACTAGCCTTTCTATTCAAATATTTTTATGCCTTCTAAACAGATCTTCAGAATTACAAATTGCTTTGCTCTACCTGTTAATTCAAAATCATTTCCAAGTCAGTTGTAGTTTGAGATAAATTATGGGGGGAAACTGCATACAATTTAGCTGACTATAACTGGAAATTCCAGCCCAACATGACAAAAAATCATCACCTCACTTACCAGTCTCCTTTCTTGTCTTCTCGCATTTTATAGGTTGGGAGATGATCCATTCTTTTGCAAGAATCAGAAACTTGGGGGTGTTCTTAACATTGTAGCTTCCTCACCTATGTTCCCCTACTCACCTCATAGGCAATCCTCCTCCAAGTCAGATTTATCAGTTAATACTTCTCACATCTGTTTACTACTCTCAATCTTCACTGACACCAGCTTAATTTACCATCATCTGTAAACTGGTACTGCAAGGACCTCTTTATGAGTATCCCTTTATCCTACTCCATCTTGCACAAACTATTCTTAATGAGTAAATCCTATCACGATATTCTCTTGCATAAAACGATTGGTGCAGTGGTTGTGGGTATATCTATTGATATTTACCATATTATGAATTAGAACTGAGAAATTTAAGATATATTTATTAAATCATATGCAACAGTAACCATTAGCACATTATAATGTATATAATATTTTTAAGTGAAAAATAACTATTTTCCAAACAAGTAATGGCAAGACCAGCATTGTTTTACATTTTGCAAATGTCTTTAAGGTCTAGATTAATTGACCTTAATTAGATTAATTGAAGACAGGTGGGTTCTCATATTCCACTTCTGCATTCAACCTATTGCAATACGTTCTTTTATGGAAGCCTATGAAGGAAATCCTGTATCTGAGAGGTAAGTAGTAAAGGGAGAACTATCTTAATTACCTATTCAGATAGTCTTCTTTGATACTATACTAAAACTTTTGTTCAACAAGTTTTAATTTTTTTAAGGAAAAAAATACTATTTTGGAAGGAAAAAGTAGTTTTGAACTTTTATTACGCCAAAAAGTTTCTCAAAGGTTAGTTGCCTTGTGAAATCACAAAACATACCAATGAACTTTTTGTACCCTGATACATTAAAATGCATTGGTCTTTCTAGCACTGTGAATGGATCTTTTACTCATGAGTGATTTTAAACATCATGCATTCATTTGGAAAATATTAGTACATTGAGTTATGTAGATGTTCCCCATGTTGACACATTACATTACACAATATAAAAATATCACATTTGTTACTACTATATGTTTCAAAAGTCTTTAAGTGTTAGGAACCTGGGAAGCTCATGGTAGTGGAAATAAATTTTCCCAAATTCACTTGCAACCTCTAACTTTTTCATTTATAACCATCAGCATTTTGCTTGAAGTGATAGGCTCACTTAGTTCATTTTTATTAAAAATGATTGCCACATAGCAAGTCTGAATAACCCTCCTTTGTCCACACATCTTTCTTTCAAGTAAAAATGGTATCTTGTGAAAAGAGCAGTTAGTTCAGCTTGCAACTCAAATAATTGGACAAATGCTTTTCCTCAAGATGACTACCATACTTGGGTTTGCCTCTGAAATGTTTTACTTCTCAGTTCCTATACAGAATATTTAAAAGATGTATACACAAAGGTTGATATTTAACAGAAGGGATCATTTTTACTACTTTACCAGGATATTCATAAGTGAAACTGGCTCTGTTTCCCTCCCCTCCTGGGGAGGACAGTGGAGAATACAATATTAGTATAGTTTGGTGCCACAGCTTTGATTGATGCTCAGGTACCAGTTTCCTCCTGTTGCTTTTTCACAATCAATGTGTCCATACAGCTTGGTCCACAATGAACCATAAAATTCACAAAAGCTATTCAGCTGTTTGACTATATGAGTACCACTTTTGTTTGTGATTAAGAAGTCACATAAAAAGAATTTTCTTCAATGACTTGTTGGTGTTGATACCAGACACACACAAACAAAATAATAAACAGTCCAAACACATCTGTGTATTGGTTCACTCGTAAGGCAAAAATACTATTCTACAGAGCAGATATAAATTCAGACATTAATTTTTTTTTATTTTTTTAACGTTTATTTTTGAAAGGGAGTAGAGGGGCAAAGAGGGAGGGAGACACAGAATCTGAAGCAGGCTCCAGGCTCTGAACTGTCAGCACAGAGCCCAAGGCGGGGCCCAAAC
The DNA here is from genome assembly GCF_008692635.1 of Crocuta crocuta. Lineage (NCBI taxonomy): Eukaryota > Metazoa > Chordata > Mammalia > Carnivora > Hyaenidae > Crocuta > Crocuta crocuta. Next base: position 4,839,635 of record NW_027533089.1, on the reverse strand, counting down.
CCACAGACTGTTGTGAGATCATGACCTGAGCCAAAGTTGGAAACCCAACCAGCTGAGCCACCCAGGTGCCCCTAAACTCAGTCTTTATGTTTGCAGTTAAGTCTCTAATTCAACACAATACTGTGCCATTGAAATTGTCAGTGCGATGATTTCTTTTACTGCCTTTTCATCCAACGGGTATTCAGCAGTGCCAACTCTACAAGGCTCTGTTAGTTCTTTGAACTATTGTGTGCACGCCTTCATCCGATGTAAAATAAAACTTAACCCTAATGCTTTAGTGACTTTCTCATTTCTGGTATGCAAAGTGGTGAGCCAATTTTGTCTCTAAAAGTTCATTTTTCTTATATATAAAATATTCAATTCCTTTTCCTTTCAACTCTAAATGATTGATCTAAAAATGATGCCACAATTTCACTGGCACCATAATACTATTCCAGAAGTTCTGTTAACATCTATAAAGCTGAGAGAAAGATAACTTCTGTCATATTTTCATTTCTTATTTACAATTTTGCTTGTTTCTTTGGAGTAGAGTCTTCTCTTCCGTGAATCAGAGAACTCTCTGATATGTCACTTTCATCGTTTTTGGCATCATTAGACCTAGATGGTATAACTGCAGGTTAAAAAAGCAAGTCTTCTAATCTCTTTAAAAGTCAATGATCCATTCCAAAAATATAATAAAAATATTATAAATAATCTATTTTATGTTAGAAGAAAATATTTAAGTATATAATCGAAACACATCTGGAAAAAAATCAACAACTTAGAAAGTTTCAAAATTTAAAAACATATTGTAAAACAAGACATGAAAGTATGCGAAGTTCTTTATGTGTGTCTGCACAGGTTGAAAGAAAACTTCAGGATTCCAAAATAATAATTTGTTGAAAGATAATGAGATTGCAGATTGTAGCCAGTATAACCAAAAAATAGCTAGGTAATGCCTGGTATAAATACTGATAATGCACTGAATTAATCTCTGAAAATATGCATATTTACATCTTAAGAAAATGCAATTATTATGAAAATTGTTTCGACCCCTGGGATGCCCTGAAAGAGCCCCAAGGACTTTTAGGGGTCCTCGGACCACATTGTGGATTACTTTTTAATGGATGTACTCTTAAGATTAAAATAGAGATCTTTGCATGCTTGAAAAAAAACCCTCCAAGATTTTACATCTCTGTAGAGTTCCATCCTCACCTCAAACCAAGCTGCCCAGATGTCAGATCCAGTTCCCTAGGTCCTGGGCCTTACTCTAGGCTCACTGAGCCTGGCAGATTCTCCACATCTTTGTGGGCATTGCCCCACCTTCCATCTAGTCCTCACTGCTTGGCTTCCTTCGGCTCTTCAAGCTTTCCCGATTCAGAGCTATAAGGTGCAAAATGGGACTTTGTGCTCACAATTATACCCTATTTATTATTTTCAGATACCATCTGTGCTTTTCTTGTCATGGTGGATGACGACTTAGTTCTCCTACACACTCCAGCCTACTCACTTGTCCTCTAGAGTTGGTACTCTAGCAGTTTTTCATTAAAACAGTAGTGTTGACATTATTTTGTCTATGTAAATGTTGTTTACTGCATAAAGTAATGTATTAAGAATGTATTTCATACCTTAAATTTTTTCTCTGAGATTACTAAAACTTCTTTTTCCACACGTGTACTATACTGTAAATATATATTAGAACATTTAAAAATTCTTTATCAGACCTAGTAGACATTTATCATTGACTTATTTTTTTCCAAATGTCAAAACAACTCATAAATCTCTCAGTCCAATGCCCCCCCTTTTTTATGCTTATTTAATTATTTTGAGAGAGAGTGAGCGAGAACAAGCAGGGGAGGAACAGAGAAAGAAAGAAAGAGAATCCTAACCCCACAGAGAATCCCTTTGTGGGGCTTGAACTCATGAACTGTGAGCTTATGACCTGAGCCAAAACCAGCAGTTGGACACTCAACCACCTGAGCCACCCATCCATCCCCCAGGTTTTTCCTTTGTAATTTTTTTAACCACAGTCTGTACTGGTTAATTTTTAGGACTGCTAGATAGCTCTTATCCTGGCTTCCTTTCACCTTAATCCTGTGTCGATCCACTGCTTCCTGGATCCCATGTTTTTTCATTTTTGGGGTGAAAGAGAAGTTTTGCTGGTGCACACACTCCAATAGCTTTCTAATAATGGGGATATGGATGTAAATATATTGAGTCCTTGCGTGTCAGAAAATACCTTTATTCTAATCTGATACTTGATGAATAGATTATGGTTTTTTTTGTTTTTTTTTCTGGAAGTAGTAGAGGGAAGGATACTAAGGGTGTTTTCCATTGATATGCAGAACTTTCATTTGATTCCTTTGTCAACCTGAAATTTCACCCCTATGCCCACCACCTCTTGTATACCTAAGTCCTGAACAACTTCAGTTTAAATTATATAGAGAATATACCTTATTTTTTCCTGTGGGCATGTTGTTAGGTAGGAAAGGATGCTATTACTTAGCTGGATGGCACAGGGAAGACAGCTTACTGTCAGTATGGAACCTTTCAGTACTTTCTCCATTCTAAGATCTGCACCCCAGTCCCTCCTTACTTTACCTGGTGCCTCCAACTCCTGAAGCTTTCAGGGGTTCATAGCTCATGTATCCTTGGTATACTCTTCTCCTGGCACTACCTTATAGTTTCCTCAGCTCTGCTAAAGCAGAAATTATTTCTCCATCTACTTTCCATTTTCTAAAACCTTTCATTTTTTTTTCTGCTTTTGGTGATTTTCTTTATCCCTGTGAGATGTTGCCTTTTTTAAAATTAAAAAAAAAAACAACCTTTTTTGGGGTCTTGGGAGAGAGAAGAGATATATTCATCTGGCTAAGCTGACATTTTTCTAAAAGAATCTTGACCCTAGAAAAATAATTTTGGACACTTATATGTAATATGTAGGTCAGACATAGGGTGACTGGCTGTCTTGGTTTGCTCAAGACTAAGAGGTTTCCTGGGATGCAAGAGTTTCAGTGCTAAAACTGATAAAGTAAACCAGAACTATTGGTTACCCTAGAAATAGCTTCATGTTATGGCATACTTGGAAATATTGTACTCCATCCTTCCAAATGGGAAACACTTCTGTTATTAAAGCATTTCCCATGGGTTCCCATATCGCCCCCAGATATATATTGGATATTAATGTGCATAGTGCTCTACTCCAGGCACTTCAGAGGAAACGTGTCAAATATCAACCCTATGAACTGTTCGGGTTTTTTGGTCATATTTATGTGTCACTTATATCAATCAGGTAAAGACACATTCTAGAAAAGGATATCTCCATCTGTCCCACTATGGCAGATTTTGTCCTGAAGAGTTTTCCCTAGTCTCTCTCTCTCTCTCTCTCTCTCTCTCTCTCTCTCTGTCTCTGTCTCTCTCTATATATATAGATATAGATATATCCTATTTTTTTTCTTTTTTTAAATTAAACTCTACTAATCCTTACCTTAGATTGTCACAGATTCTGGATTTTTTTGGTCACATCACAAGAGGGTAGGATATTAAAATGCAACCAGCAGACATTGTCTAATTCAGGCTGAGGGTCAGGTCTGGGGGTGACTGTATTCTGTGGAGAAACAGCCAGGCATTACAGGCATTAGAAACAGAATTGAAACCTCTGGGGTTGGAATTTAAGAGCTTGTCGTGGCTTCAGAAAAAGGGTAGGCATACAGAACAAGCTCCAGTTCTTTTTGGGGAAGAGACTGATCAATGGGAAATTCTAGCAGAAAAACAACTATACAGACTGAACCAACATGATTTAGTGAGCAGTTTGGTGTGGAGGGCTCAAAGGACAATAGAATTAGTGAAGTATGGCTAATACTTAATAACATGATCCTGACTGAGATAAAATGTTAAAGGATTTACTGTTTTGAGCCGTGTGGTCAATGATAAAAATAATGCACTTCCATTTTACTTACCAGGTTCTAGATACTGTTTCTAGTGCTTCGATTTAGTCCTCAGGATGACTCTATGAGGTAGCTATTGCTGTTTTCCAAATGACATGATTGACACTTGCTGAAGATGTCACAGAAGGCAAGTGAGAGAGCAGAGATTTAGCCCAAGGAAGGTTGGCTCTGCCATCCACACCTTTGTAACTGCTGCCCTCACCCCTCTCCCCAGGAAATGAAAGTAGCTGAATGGTCTTGGGGAAGACAGGGGACAACATGGCTAGGAATAGGCGTGTTGCCTTTAGGAAAAGAGGTAGGCCATGGTGTCACCTCTTGACTAACCCCTCTCTCATTTTAAGTTCTTTCAAGCGTCAGCATATAAATGTATTCAAAGTTAGCCCATCCATCCTTTGACTCTGTGCTCCTATTTATCCATTACCCAGCCTCCTGTTTTACCAGAAAAGATTCATTTTTCACCCTTGCCATCTCTTCTTGTCCCTCTGTCTTCTTTCTGAAACTGGTTTCACCCTCATATTCACCTCCAGCCCTACTCAAAACATTCTCTCTTGTTGATGATACCAGTGCCTTAATAGCCGCCAAATTACACGAACACTATTTATTTTTATTATTGGGAACCTTAAAAACATTCAGAGGTAAAGAGAATAATATAATACTCCTCTTACCAACATACAGACAATCCGGTTTCATCTATGATCTCAATCCACTACTCTAATCAGATTATTGTAAAGCAAAATCTTATACACCATAACATGTTGTACATAATTCTTTTGTGTGAATCCCTAAAAGAGAAACACTTGTTAATAATCATAATATCAGTGTAACACCTAAAAAACTGAACAAGACTTTCAGATTATTATCAAATAACCTTACAACGATGAACATTTCATCTTTCATGTGACATTCATATCTTTTAACTCTTACCTTTCGCTTAACATTTCTGTAGCAATTTACTTTAATATCTTGAATTCTCTTTCTGTCACTCTGCAAAAAACTTGTGAGTTTTCGTTCTGCTTATTTTGTCCAGTACTACCCCAAGATCATGCTTTGTGGGGCATCTTGCCTTTGCTTTTGAGCATTAAACGCCACTCTTTGTGCCCTTTAATGTGTACCTCTCAACAGGGATGAGAAGTATCAAGATCAAAGGGACACATCCACTTATTGTCCCTTCTTCCCCACCCACTTATCACACTCTAGGTTCTTGAGCCACCATAATTCTTTTCCCATATGACTCTGAGACTGCTGCTTTGACCAAACTGGGTTCCTTCCCTGTGTCTGTTCTCCCTGGGGATGTCTTAGCAGAATGCACTACCTCTCGGCCCAAAGAGTGGCAAAACAATGGCATATGTAGGGGAGGGGGTTTTGACGGAACTTGGATTTGCAGGCCGAGGTGTCCGCTGTCCATACATATGCACAGGTCACAGATGGAGCCAAGGATCGAAAGAGAAAGTGAAAGATCTTACACAAACGCAATCTGTACTGTTGTCCTGCAAATGAGAGGCAGGTGCTCTCTTGTCATGATCTGTCATCAGCAACCCCTTTTTATACAGCAAACACAAGTCTTGTTCCTCAGGACTCTGTATATGGCTCTTTTCTCACTAAGTTCCCCGGATTTTCTTTTCTTATCTACTCTTGACAGTTCCCAGAACTGTGTCTGTACCAGACTCTAACATTCAGATACTTTGAGTAGATTTGTTTCTCAGGTTTGCCAAGATGTAGATCACTTTGGGGTACCTCAAGGGTACCTTGCTCACAATGGAATGTGGTACTACTGGCTCTTTTCTCCCTCTGTTGAACCATAGCTAACCAGAAATCTAAAATGCTCCTAAGTGTCTGTCCAGGTATCCCTTTTCTTCTATAAATATCTACTCAATATCCAAATCCTATGTGTTGTAACTTTGACATCTGCGAAATGTGTCCACTCTCTAATCTCATGATCTTTTGCCTTCATCCCCACTTACTAAATTTCATTATCTAACGTTTGTAATGCTCTTAGATTATCTCGTTTTTAGCTCTTTCCCTTGAAAACTATTCTCCATACTATCATGACTAATTAAATCCATCAATATCTCATCATTGCCTTCTAAATAACATCCAAATTTATCATCATTGCATAAGACACTTGTCAGGGTAGACCCTAGGCTGGCTTCCAAATCATTATTCCAACTTGTACCCACTGCTCTTATACAGAACTGTTTGCATGATCTGCAAGGCCTTTGTGACTCCATTCTTTTCCTCCCCTTCTCTTCTTCCATGCTAACATCTTCTCAATCTTTGAAGACAGCTGGTTCCTCCTTCATCCCTCCTGTCTGTTATGTTCTCCTCCCATGGCGCTCCCTCCTGCGTAGCCCTCACCACACTGTAATGAAAATTGCTGACTATCTCCCCTTCTAGGCTTTTATCTCCTGAAGGACAGAGATTCTGTCCTGCTTATCTTCATAGCTTCATAACTTAGTAGAGTTCCTGTAATTGAATAGTACCCTATAATTGAGTAAGTAAAAAAATGAATGGCAAAATTATAGTCTGGCTGAAAAATTAAAACTTTGAATTAATTAGCCTTCTAATAGAGTAAAAACTGTAGCATTTTAGCTGTGTGAGTTGAAAGAAATAACTTATTCTATCAGATACCCAGGTTCCTCATTGCTCAAAACAGCAGATATAAAGATCAAGTGAGTTGGTGAGATATAATTGATGGATATGCCTTCAACAGTGATATAAACAGGGGCGCCTGGGTGGCTTAGTCGGTTAAGCGTCCGACTTTCGCTTAGGTCATGATCTCGCGGTTCGTGGGTTCGGGCCCCGCGTCGGGCTCTGTGCTGACTGCCAGCTCAGAGCCTGGAGCCTGTTTCAGTCTGTGACTCCCTCTCTGACCCTCCCCTGCTCACGCTGTCTCTCTCTCTCTCTCCTAAAAATAAATAAAACATTAAAAAAAAAAAACAGTGATATAAACAAATGGGAAAGTTAAAATTATGTTGATGTATTGGGGTCCATGAAAATGGAAAAACTGTTGCTCATTCTACAAGAACTGGGAACTCAGTACCTACGTTTCATAATTTTTAATCATTACAAAAACTTTATATATGAGCTTTGTTCAGTAGTGTCTTTGAAGCTGGTTATTTCAAGCAATTTTCTTACTTATTTAGGCTTAAACCTTTGGATTGTTAGGTTTAAAATTATCAATGACCAAAATTCAAGACAATTGAATACTGATAGTGATAGTGCCACTAGTGATAAGATTAATATAACATCTCTAATAAAAATAGTTTAAAATCACTTTGTGACATACTGAAAAACCATTTTCAATCATGTAGTAGCTTTGGGCAGTTACAAACAATAGCTTTAGACAGATTTACTTGGTGGTCAGTAATAGAAGGGTGAGGTGGTTCATACTGTTGGCAGAAGTTACCTTCAGTGATAAGCTCTGCAACACTTTCTGTGTTGTTTGAAAAGGGTTATTGAATACATTTAGGTGATTCCAATATCCCATCCAGAGACATAGCAGTCACTGTCAGTAGCACTGTTCAAATACAAAGGACAGTGATGTGTTTGAAAAGGGTTATTGAATACATTTAGGTGATTCCAATATCCCATCCAGAGACATAGCAGTCACTCTCAGTAGCACTGTCTTCAAATACAAAGGACAGTGATGGCTGTAATCATGTTTCTAAAAATTTCAGGTCATGCTTGGATTTATTTGACTGCACACACTCAAAGGAAACCTCCTTTGCTGTTTCTGTTCACCTCTAAAGAAGGTCTACTTAAAGTTTCACCTCTAAAGAAGGCCTTTTTCCAACAGTTCAGTTCTTGTGACTAATCTTAGCCTTTGGTATGTAAGCACAAAAATCGAAGAACTTTGGAAATGGGGAGGAACCTCAATGAGAATTTAGTGTTTATTCCTTTAAAAAAGAAGCAAGCAAGAGGTGGCAAGATGGCAGAGAAGTAGGGGGTTCACTATCCCCTGCGTGCATCTTTCAAACAAAAAGGGCTGAAGCCGAAAAACTCTGAACCTCAAGAGGCTGGGAGGAAAAGACATGGAGTCCACTAAGAAGACAGCCTCATAGGGCTACCTCAAGAAACAAGCCAAAGTACACAGGGTGGAGAGTCCCAAATATCACTACGAGTAGAAAAGTAAAATAACCAAAGTCTCAACAATAGAGACCAAGAGACACCATTAAAAGAACACTGCCTGAACAGACAGGCCCTGGACAGAGAATTTAGTGTTTATGTGGATGAGGAAATTGAAGCCCAAGAATTTTATGGAGCTTGCCTTAGATTGCACAGTTCATACTAGGGTCAGGATCAAAACTCAGTTCAACTGATTGTCAATTCGATATAGCTAGGCTGACTCAGACTCCAAAGTGTTTTGGAAGTTCCCAGTGACTGGATGAAGAAAGTTGATACTTTTCTCAGTAGGAACTTAAAAAATACTCTTAACAGATATATAAACCTTTGTAGGGACCAGTAGTCCCAAGTCAACCGTTCCAAGGCCCATATCAAACTTGACAAAATTCAAGGCTACAGATGTTCTCCAATGGAGGCCAGTCTGAGGAGGAAAGTCAGACACAACAATGGTGCTTCTGATGGATGGCAGATTTCAGTGTCACGTCAGTGCCTGAGTAGTTGCAAAAACATGAAAAGCAAGTACCAGACTGAGAAAATAACCAAGGGCCAGGCTCCTAGTCTCGTATGGATTGGTTTGATTTCTAGAAGCTAGAGGCTTAGCAGAAGACGTCAGATGGATCAAAAAGATGTGATAGGTATTAGTTTGATGGCCATACCCAAAAAATCTAGGGCCATCAAAGCTCTGTGCAGCCTCCACGTAAAAGGCATCAGGGCAGTGGGGCAATTTCCTAATCTTTTAACAATTACTAGAAGGGGCTCCCAACCTATTGTTGAACAGGATCTGATTCCCCCAAACTGGCATGATATGAACCTTGAAACCTGTAATGCATATCTTCCATAAAGTAATATGGACCCAAAGTTGATAATCTCTCTGGGAAATAAAGTCCACAGTGAGTTGTTTGCTTCTGAACTCTAGGCCTGAGTATAATGTAACTTTCACAATCTAGTTACTTGGCCTAGTGGCTTTGAATGAAAGTTTATTATGCTATCACGGACATGTTTATGACCAGTTTTAGCCAGTGCAGGCTATAAAGATACCTTTCCCTTGACCCAGTCAGTTAATTTTAAAATGCTTTGGGCCAAAACTCTCCATGGGAAACAAGCTTCTAGAATCACTAGATATAGTCTTAGTTTACGTCTCTTTTGTATCATGCTATTTCCCTCCATAAACAATAAACATAAACAATAAATGTAGCTGACTTTTTCACAGAAATAGATCTTTCTGTCTCTTGAATTTCAGAGAATTTGGCACCTTGGATAAAAAGGAATCAAACGTGTCCCTTAGCCTTTTGTGTGACATCAAGATGAACTTATTCTTTATTTGAGAATCCTCTAAAAATGTATCCTTCTCATAGGTCATTTCACTATTACCATTTTCTAAGTCATAGATATAAAGAAAAAAGATCTTTAGAATTACTTACCATCTGGTGACTGGTTCCTCCTGAAATGCCTTCCACCCATCCATATTTTAATATCTTTTCTTTTAATCATGTGAAATACCTCAGCCAAATATATTGGTTTATCAGTTATTTTCCCAGCTTCTCTAGGCGGCATTTGTTGTATGAATATTCATTTCCTTTCCTTCTAGGTCTCCCTCTCTTGTTGATGACAGCTCCACAGTTGCTGAATTACTAGGTCTGTATTTTATAGGCAGTGCAAAAGGCTCCTGGACGTAATGTCCCCAGAGATCTGAGACCCTCCCTATGTGAGAATCTGAAAGCTCATTTTATGGCTGTTGCTGTAAGATGCCAAAATACCAGACATAGACACCAACCTGTCATTTGAAACCAAATTGACAGCTGTAACGTAAGGAGAAAAAATGTGTAAAACTTTTTTTCTTAGTTAAAAAATTTTTAAAAAATCTATATCTATATAGAGATAGGCACACATAACAAAGTTTGCACATACTAGTGCTTATAAATACATAAACTACATGAACTGTAAATGTGAATCTAAGCCCCAGAAATACCTTTCCACAACCCACACACACAATCACTGTATCTTATATTTGTAGGCACAGGATCAAGGCACAATTGGAAATGTAACGTCAGCCTTTGGTTTCAGCTAACAGCCACCTGCTACTAGAGCTGAGCAGGGAGTCTGTACTGTGGCCAACTGTGGCAGTGTGGTTACATGGCAGGTTGTGGTGCTTTGAGGATGTGATAACACACAAGTGGAAGCCTGAGCCTTCTAGGTTACCCCAGAGCTGCCAGTCACTCGTCAGTCCCCCAGATTTCATTTTTAGGACAAGTGGATGAAGGAAAGGAAACTTTAAAAAAAGATGTTTTCTTAAAAAAATAAAAATATAAACAGAGTCGCTAACACAGATAAGTGAATTGGCAGCATATTGGACTTGGCATCAAGCTGCATATTTCATTATGAGGTTTACACCTGACAAAACTTTCATTTTAATTTTTTGGGTTTCTTGTCTTTGAAAGGAAAACTCAATCTGTGTATTTCCACTTTAAAAAGTGTAATATACATATATATGTATTGATTCTCTTCTCCCTTTTTTATTCTAAAAATATTTATTGAACTCCTAGTATATGGTCACCATTCCATCAGAAATAACGGAAATGCATTTAGAGCCTCCTTTAAGATCTAGTGCTAATCAAATGTGAATGAGGCCTCTCTGGCCCAAATGTCATTTTCCTATCTGTTTAAGAGACAAAGCAAGCTGATTCCAGATATATCACCTCAGTGTCATTTTTAGTTGCCATGACTTTTTCTTTCTACTATTTTAAATCAGTGGCTTTTTAAAGTATTAAAAAGTATAATATTAAGGTTGGCAATGTTTCTAGTAAAGCATTTCTAAATTCAGCTGTACAAATGTGATTCACCAGAAAGAGGAAAAATGCCAATTGCCAAACAGAAGTTGTTGCTCATGTACGAATCGCATTCCTGAATATTTGTGTTTATTAAACAGAAATCCAAACATCTAATTTTAGTTTCCAGAGAAAAATAAAAGGAGAATTTGACTTAAAAGTAGGTCAAACTTTCTAAATTAATTTTAAAAAATAGTCCATAAGAAATTCTTTTAAAATTTTTTAAATGTTTATTTACTTGAGAGAGAAAGGTTGAGAGAGAGGGGTGTAGGGGCAGAGAGAGAGAGGGAGACAAAGAATCCGAAGCAGGCTTCGGCTCTAGGCTGTCAGCACAGAGCCCGATGTGGGACTCAAACTCATGGACCCGAGATCATGACCTGAGCCAAAGTTGGACACTTAACTGACTGATCCACTCAGATGCCCCAAAGAATTAGTTTTTAAAACTTAGAAGGTATTACAACAAAAGAGGGTGAGGTATATCTGAAATTATAAATTACCAAATATGAATCAAAAAGAAATATATACCAGAAATAAAATGTTTCCTTTTTTTCTATTTTCTCTTCACATATACTGATCTACCTTTCACTGCAAATTTAAAGTAAATTCAATGCTAGTGAAAGACTGACTAGAAATCCATCGACTACTCCATCCCTTGGGAAAGTAAAGAGAAAGACTGGACAGATCTCCCAGAATGAGGGTCCCATCTGCCCTGAGCCAATGTACTGAGTCTGCAGCTTCCTGTACCTCACACACTCTCTAAGAGAGGCAAAACTAAATTAATTTTTCCACCTTAGTTCCAAAACTTTCACACTGAAAACAGCTTTTCCTGGTCTTTCCCCCTTTCTTACTGCCAACTCCTCCCTCATTCCTCTGGATCAAAATACAATAAAGGGTTTATATCCTTTCAATAAATATGACTTAGAAACTCCTGTGCTGCATTCAGATTTGTGACCTCTGCTCTAGCGAATTTATTTTAAGGAAAAATCTTGTAAGCCTCCCAGAATACTATACAATTTTACATATGTTTCTACTGTGATAGAAATTGCCATTTGCCCAAGTACTTTTTATATAAATGCCCTCAAATTCCTAAGATGGTACAGTATGTTCCACCCACTTTTGTGACAGATGGGAGAGACATTTGGAGTTGTAAAATGTCTGTATGAAGAGCAGAGCCTTCTAATGTTGTCATTTTACCTCAAACTAATATAGTTTTCTCTACCCCAGGAAGGTGCTGAAAAATAAATCAAATTTTTATTGAGCTCCCAAATGCTTATAGCATTTGCGCTTTTCTACTTTCAAAGCCCCCCTACTCTTTCGAAGTACTTTTGTTTAAGGCACTTTCAGTGGTCTACTAATACCGTCTTCTAGATTCTACTTTAGCTAAGATCTCATTTCATCTCAAATCTGTCGTGAACCTATTCTTTTAACCTAGCCCACATTTCTTACTGAGTGTGGCAAATTTATCCCAATCAAAATATATCAAAAACAAATTCACCATCTTCCTGACCATTCATAACAAAATAGATTAATGCTACTTTTGATCCCATAGCATGCTACTACATATATATTTACGTACTCACTACTATATATATATTTGTAACTTGAATTTGAATTCCCTCTTCTGTTGATTTCTAATATCCAACTAATTCCCAAGTATTATAGGGCTCGTAGATGTATTTCTTGTATTATATCTGCTCTTTTTTCAACATTTGCAACTTCTATCCTAGTTAAGGCAAATTCCATTTCAGACCTGGACTATTGTAAAATCTTCAGGACTCTCCCTTGACCCTTAAGTGTCAGAACACCACTTTCAGAATAATCTAACATAAAATTTTCATTGTATCATAGTGGTGCTCTAAAATATTCAATGGTTCTCCATTAGTTAAAGAACAAAAGTCAAACTCTTTGTCTGCTTCAGCAATTGCTACCCCTTCTCCTGCCATTCTTTATGTCCATCTAAACTGAAAGTCATGTAGAAAAGTGTATGAGGCATTAGAGTGGGAATTAAGAGAACTGGATTATATTTTTTACTTGGTTTCTGATTGACATACAGTCACTGTCAAATAATGTAATCTCTCTGATTTTCAGACTCCTTCATACTATCAGGAAATGGGATCAAGATAATGATCATCGTACATGAAATTCCTCCTCAGCCTTAAATTCAATGATTGTAAGATCTAGAGTTCGACTTATTATTATAAGATTATCTTATTTATTCTCCCTTTACAGAGTGGAGTTCACACTAGACATACTACATGCCATTTCATTCACCTGGAATGTCTTTCTTTTTTATTTCCTATTTGAATAATGTTTGTTTCAGGGTCTGCTTCAAGTTCCAGTATACCCATATGAAAGCTTTTCAGATTACCACGATGAGTTCTTCATTTCCTGAACTTCCCCGTATTCTATAGCACTTATTTTTCTTATCACTGATTTTCAGTCTGTCTCAACTTTACCACATATGACATATAACAGTTAATGTAGGTTTCCCATTTTACGTAATTTATACCTGTTACTATCTTGGTCACTCCTTCCTTAGTATATCCCAACCATTACATTTCAGTATTCCAATACCATTTGATGTTTATTCCCATTATCTCTGTAGAGCTGAGATGATTATTCTTAAGACTCTTGGTCACTAAGTTTACTTGTTTTTATTTCCAACAATTGTGACCCTAATTTTTGGCTTCAGTCATACTCTTCTAACCAGTTGCACTGCTTTTGTTTCCTTCTTTTTTAGACGGGTTAGAATTCTCAGTAGTGATCATGTATCACATCCGTAGTGATTGCTGGAGTTTTGTTAGGAAGGATTCTAAAGTTATTTCTGGGCTTAGCAGGAAAAGGTACCACAGTGGATCAGTAATGTCTTCTGTAGTGCAGATGTGGGAAGTGGCGCCATAACTGCCATTCTTATGCCAGCCCTGGGCTTTCAGTGTTCCATTGCCCTATTGTGTGGCATCCTCTAGAAGGCAGAGGGTAAAATTGGGCTTTGGAATTGCAAACATAAGAATCTAGTTGAGTTAGAGTGTGGGCTCTCCTACTGCCATTGCATGACTTTGGCAACTAACAATCTCTCATCTTGAGTTTCTTGATTGTAAAATGGAGATTTGGTGTATAGTTCTAGACATCCTCTAGGGTTATTGAGTATTATTTAACATAATAGGGCCACCTGGGTGGCTCAGTCAGTTCAGTACCCGACTTTGGCTCAGGTCATGATCTCACATTTCAAGAGTTCTAGCCCCATGTCAGGGTCTGTGCTGACAGCTCAGAGCCTGGAGCCTCCTTCAGATTCTCTGTCTCCCCCTCTATCTCTGCCCCTACCCACTCACACTCTGTCTCTCTCAAAAATAAATAAACATGAAAATATTTTTTAAAATAAAATAATATTTGTGAGGGGCGCCTGAGTGGCTTAGTCACGTAAGCATCTGACTCTTGATTTTAGCGCAGGTTCTTTCAGTTCTCATGGTTCATGGATTCGAGTCCCACAGTGGGGTCTTTACTGACAGTGCAATCCCAAAGCCTGCTTGGGATTCTCTCTCTCTCTGCCTCTCTCCTGCATGCACACACCCTCTCTCTTTCAAAATAAATGAACATAAAATAAATAAAATAAAATAAAATTCATGAAACTATTTCATAAAATGATGACATAAAAATATTAGATATTTTACTTTGCCTTTTATTTTTATTAAAAATGTAGAAAATAAGAGAAAATATCATAATTTTATGTTTTTGATAAAGCAATAGTAGCATATTGATATATTTCTTTTCCCTTGTTTTCTCATATATCTTTTTATAAACTGGTCAAAATCATATTAAATATATTTTACCTTTGTTTTTATTTTTTTTATTTTTTTAAAATGTATTTTATTTATTTCCAGGAGAGAGAGAGAGAGAGACAGCGTGAGCAGGGGAGGGTCAGAGAGAGAGGGAGTCACAGACTGAAACAGGCTCCAGGCTCTGAGCTGGCAGTCAGCACAGAGCCCGACGCGGGGCTCGAACCCACAAACCGCGAGATCATGACCTAAGCGAAAAGTCGGACGCTTAACCGACTAAGCCACCCAGGCGCCCCATTTTACCTTTGTTTTTAATTTAATGCTATTTCGTCAGTAGTTTCTCTATTTCCATATGATTTTTTAATAAAAGTCATCATTTAATGATTGTATAACATAATCATTTAGTGAATTTGCCATAAATATCTAAAATCTCTACTGTTCCTATTACAATTGTAAATATGGCACCTCTCTATTTTTTTCCATGTGAAATTAAGCTGCTTATTTGGTACAAATTCATTCAGTTTAGGAATGTCACATTCATTCATGGATGCTGTATATATTTATTGACTACTTAATGCCAGGTACTGAGTTAGATTCTAGGTATATAGTGGGAACAAAAATTGTGACTCCTGTCCTTATAAAAATATATAGTCTTATGGGAGAAAGCAGGGGCAGATATTTATTTTTTTAATGTTTATTTATTTCTGAGAGAGAGAGAGAGAGCAGGGGAGGGGCAGAGAGAGAGGGAGACACAGAATCCTAAACAGGCTCCAGGCTCTGAGCTAGCTGTCAGCACACAGCCCGACGCGGGCCTCGAACCCACAAACCATGAGATCATGACCTGAGCCGAAGTCAGACGCTTAACCCACCGAGCCACCCAGGCGCAGGGGCAGATATTTAAAAAATGGACACAAATTAGTATAGAATTATAGATTATAATAATATTATGAGTAGAAAAAAACCATAGTGTTATGAGAAAAAACATTTGAAAAATTGGAAGGTAGTACTTATTTATAATCGTGTGTTATGGAAACACTACTCTGAGAATGTGTCATTTCTGAGGGACTAAAAGACAGAATAATGAAAATCTGAGAGAATACAGTTACTGGCAAAGTGAATTGTATCTGCAGAGGCCCCAAGTGGAAACATGCTTAGGGGTTTAAGGAATGAAACAAGAGAACACTGGTGTGACCAGAGCTTAGTCAACAAGGAGGGAATGACCTGAGATGAAGCTGCAGTGAGATCATGTGGCATGTTAGGCATTGTTGTCATGGAGTGTGGATTTTATTTTATGGATTAAAAAAAAGATTTGATAGGTTTTAAAGAGGGCAGAGGCATGCCCCACTTTGTCTAGCTACCTTTTAGAGAATAGTTGGGGACGTGGAAGAGTGAATGAAGGCAGAACAATAAAAATGTTTGCAGGACTCCCAGTGGGAGAAAATGGTGGCTTGTTTTAGAAAGTGGAAATGGAGATGGAAAGGAAAAGGCTAATTCAGAGTATGCTTAGGAGGTAAAACTGATAGAAGTTGCATTAGATTTGATGTGGGGTTGAGAAAAGTCGGACTACAAGAATGACTTCTTCACATGGCATTGTCATGTATCAAGTTGACTATCCCAAATTCACCTTCCCAGGTTCTCCTTTGTGTGTGTCTCTAGTTAGGGTAGGGCACAGAGAGATTCTTGTGAGATTTGGAAGGCAGAAAGGAAGCAGTAGCCATTTTGTAGCTCATACACTATCCCTAATCTGCCGACTCACCTTCTTGGCATGAGGCAGGGGCTGGGCCTGCAACTGCTCAACTTGCTTCTAGATCCTTCTTCAGCTTCTGCAACTATGGGCCAAGTGTGTAACAGTATGATACAGGGCCCTGGCTTCTGCAGGTCAGCCATACCATCAATGTCAAAGGCACCAAAAAATGATACGGGTTTCACTCTGTTTTTGTGGGTTTCCTGCTTATGCCTGATTTCAAATGTTACACCCATCTTTCCTTCATGACTGCTTGCCCTGTGGACTTTAAGCCCTGACATCAGACACAAAGAGAGCAGCTTTATAGAGGATGCTGGACCAGCTCTCACAAATTGTGTAAGGTTCAATCTCTATTACAGTTCCCTTTATATGTAAAGATATGTGATTATATACATACATATATATATATCCCCTAGTGATTCTACTTCTCCTACTGAATCCTGATTGCCACATATAACAAAACACTTGTTTTCATTTATAGCAAATTGCTTTGCTTCTGAAAAATTACTGGGTGTTGAGGGGAACAAGTACATCTTTATTTGTAGAAAAAAAATATCCTGCGATAGTAATGCTTTAAAGATTTTAAGAGAAAACTGGGCTCTTACTAGAGGTGCAGGAAGAGTAAGGTCAGGTTCACGGCCCTGTTGTACTCCTTGAAGTGTAGCACTGGTATCCTAGCGAAATCTGTGCATACGATAGGAATAAAAGTAAAAGAGAAAAGGGGGAGGAAGGAAGGAAGGAAGAGAGGGAGGGAGCAAGGAAAGGAAGAAAAAAATTGTTTTGAAAAAGAGCCACGTATTTTAAAAGTAACTGATTTTAAGATATACCAAATAACTAGCTACAAAATATTAAAAAAAAAATATTTTGAAAGAGTTGTTTTTTCCCTATTATTTGTTTGTTTGTTTGTTTGTTTGTTTTAGGGAAGAAGGTATTTTAGAGAGTCCAAAAAAGAAAAAACTTTCAATTAACTATTACAAGTTGAGCCCTGTTGACTCCACAGGCAGAAATTGTTGCCTTTAAGACGATTAAAGAAAAATACACCATTTCACTAAAATATCATTTCAGTGAATCGATGTCAGATTTCAAAGCCTTTAAAAAGCATCACTGATGTAAAAAAGCCCCTAGATTTTTAGACAAATGATCTTTCTGTCAACAATCTATGGCAACTTTAGACAATATGTTAGGAAAATGAATGCAGCACAGGTTAAAAGCAAACCAGAGTTATACGCAATTCCATTGTTACTTTAGCAAATGCATGCACCAGGTCCGTGCTTACATTAGATGGAAAAGCATTTGCATTTACAATCACAGGAGATGAGAAACATTTCCACCCATGCTAATTGCAATATGTAGGATTGATAATAATAGAAATTAGTTTTCTCATAGACTAAAGGCCCAAAGAAATTGTTCCTTCATTCTAAAGTACTCATAGCCTCTAATAATTTAGCATCTTAAAAAAATGTTTTTAATGTTTATTTATTTTTGAGAGAGAGACCAACTACAAGCAGCAGAGGGGCAAAGGGAGAGAGGGAGACACAGAATCTGAAGCAGGCTCCAGGCTCTGAGCTGTCAGCATAGGGTGATGTGGGGCTCGAACTCACAAACACAAGATCATGATCTGAGCCAAAGTTGAACACTTAACTGATGGAGCCACCCAGGCACCCCAATAATTTAGCATCTTAATAATGAATCAGCGTACTGATATTTTAGCAACTTCACTGCATATAAAATAAACACGAATCAGAAGATAGTGTATACTGCTAACTTTAGTTCATTCACACAAACACTTATTGAGAACCTATGTATGCCAGGTATCGCACTAGAAACTAAGAATTCAAAGATGAATAAATCTGCTCCTGGTCCTCAAGTAGCTGATAGATTAGTGTTAGCTAACTGAGCCATTCACTGAGAAATCCTAAAATATCTCTTCTTCTGTCTAAGTCTAATTAACCTGTCTTCAATTTCTCACTAGAATTTTGAAAAATAAATATGATTTAAAATTGGTTGTCAAGGCTTCCATGGAAACTGAAGTATTCATTCTACATGCAAGGCAGGATTGCATTCCCTGCTCCCTTTAAAGACAGGAGTGACCACACTTGCTTTCCCCAGAGAAGTGGACCCAGTGGTGTCCTGAAGCTTATACCAACTCTTGCCAGCACACATTGGTGAGCCTATCGTTGAAAGGAGCAATTATTAACAACAAGTTATATAAGCTGAGAAATAATTTGTATTTAAAACAAAGATAAGAAATACTCAAAAGCATCCACTAAATTATATAAATTTAAAACAAAGATAATATTCAAAAGCATCACTTCCTAATTACTTCACTACATTCTACTCTCATGTGTGTTTTTGAGGGTATTTCTATCTATTATCTATGTGGTGAAAATGCTGTATGATGGTATGTATTTCTTCCTTATTCCATAGTGATCATGTTAGTATCTTGAAATCTAATCATAGTGGGAGTATTTATACTCAGATATTTGCAAACAGTACATATTAGTGTTTCCTTTTTCCTCAAAAATCTGGCTGGTGAACATTTTCTAGAATACTACTGAGTAGGAACATGATGTGTTGTTTCTAGGCAGAACCTTCCTGGCCAGTGTGTATCCTTCTCCCTGCTGAGGAGAGCATGGCAGTGTGTGTTAGGTTAGAGCTTCACCAGCCTGGATGGAAGCCTGAGTAGAACCTGTGTCCTCCAACCCCAATCCGCAGACCCACACTGGATTTGTGCCATGAGAAAAGAACTCATTTATTTTGTTCCTTCTTTTGTTACCATAGCCAGTCTTGACTGATTAAAAAAAAAAAAAAAAAAAATAGTGAATTATATCCAGAATGTTTTTTGTTTGTTTGTTTGTTTTGCGGAAAGTAGACTCACTACAGTAGAATAATTCTTACTGCTATGCCCACAATTGTCTTCTGCTCCATACTACTCATCTTTATTTTTTTGTTTGCAGTTGTCCTCTATAAGGAGAAAATATTTGCTGAAAGAGTAACTTTTCCTAAAAATTGTGTTTCTTTTTTTAGGGCTATTTATTTATTTTTGAGAGAGAGGGGGGAAAAGAGAGCCCAAGAGAACAGAGGAAAGGCAGGGAGAGAGAGAGAGAAAGAGAGAGAGAGAGGAGAGTCAGAGAGTCCCAAGCAGGCTCCACGCTTAGCGCAGAGCCTGGGGCAGGGCTTGATCTCACGGACAGTGAGATTATGACCTGGGCTGAAATCAAGAGTTGGATGCTTAACTGACTGGGCCACCCCAGGCGCCCCCAAAAATTCTGTTTCCTTAAGTTCATCTCACTGAGTTGGTCCTTCAGGTGGTCTCGTTTTTATCTATTGGTCTGGTTATAAACAACTTCTTTCTTAAAATCTAACAAATAGAGTTTGTGTGTACTTATTTTCTTCCTTGTTAGTTACACTTACATAGAACTCTGTTTGCTCATTAGAAGGCTGGTGATTAAGATGGGTGTAGTCACCACTGTGAAAAAAAATTCAAAATTCCAACATGATCTCAGCCCTCATACCTAATGTTGAAATTTGAGAGCCAGAAAATTAAAGACAGTGAGAAACAGAGATAAGACAGAGTGGGAGAGGGAAACGGTGAAAGAGAAGAATGTGCTTTCAAAGAAGTTAAGAATAATAGTAATTCAGAGTTGCATCGGAGACAAGGTATATAAAGATATTCCATATTAGAGAGGTTATTTTTTTGAAAAATGTTTTATTTTTTGGAAAATACAGATGTAAGCCATTTTAGTAAAAATTCTTAAACTAAAAAACTTTCAAGATCTGGAAGCTATCAAGATAGATCTAATATTGGATGTGAGGGTGATCTGGCTGTGACATCTGTCACCCCATTGATCACCAGGGTTGATTCAGCTGATCTGGCTGGCTAGGCAGGTGTCCCCTTCCTCCCTCACCGCTCCATGTGCTTCCCTCCTGAAGCTGTGCACTCGGTCGAAGAGGACCACCTTCCCCCATAGAGGAGGACTGTTCTTCTTCAGTCAAGGGTATACGAATAGCTGTGCTCCCCTGCTAGAACCTTCAAACAAGCTCTCAAGATAGACCTAACATACAAAGACAGGGAAAATACAAGGATCCTAAAAGCATGAGTTGGAGGAGCTAGA
This sequence comes from Crocuta crocuta, assembly GCF_008692635.1. Taxonomy (NCBI): domain Eukaryota; kingdom Metazoa; phylum Chordata; class Mammalia; order Carnivora; family Hyaenidae; genus Crocuta; species Crocuta crocuta. The sequence goes on along the minus strand of NW_027533089.1, from coordinate 4,819,133 downwards.
ATTGGAGCTGGTTGGCCAGACGAATGTCCCTTATACACTAGGGATAGAAAAGGCTGGGCCTAACTGAAAGCGTAGGAGAAAATAGGAATACTGCCTACAGTGTTATTTACTGTTGATATAGGCTTGCTGTTATTGCTCATAACTGATTGTAGAATTGAGACATATCTAATTTATTCTGGAAACATTTTCTAGAATTACCTAAATAAATAAAATTATCAATATATACATGAATAGAGGTAAAAAAAATTGTGTTATTTGAATTATTTAAAAACAGGAAATGGAGGCTGACTTGGCACCAATCCCCTAAAGTATGACCTTGACGAGCCTTTTGCATTGTTAAAATACATTGTTTTGTTACTGAACTCTACTCTTTTGAGAAGCAAACAATCTCTCTCCTCATTGGTTCCTTTTCTTCTTCTACATTCTTCCTCAAGTGTTCAAATCTCCTGTAACTAAGTTAAATCTTCTACTGGTACTGGGTCCTACAAAGAAACTGTCTTCCACTGAAGTATCATGGTTGGCCAAGAAGAATCACTTTTTCTTCTGGTGCTTTCTAATCCTGACTGGATTCAATAATTAGTCATTAAGCTCTCTACCAGATTGACAGAGTAGTCTGGAGTTGTGGTGCCGGAAGTGCAACAGCTAACAAGTTATTACAGGCAGTCCAGCCAACCATTTGGATATCAAACAGTATCCATGTATTGACAGAATTACATTTCATACACATACACTGTGTTTCCCATGTATGCAGATACTATTTAATTGAGAAATTAGGACTTTATTTTAGTATATTCCTAAATTTGAACTAACCTCTTGGGCATGTAATCACTCAAAATTAAAAATGTGATTTTTTACTCTACAGAACTGCTCAAGTTAAAAATAGTGCCTTTTAAAAATTTTGTTTTTAAACAAATTTTTAAAAAAGGGCACCTGGGTGGCTCAGTTGGTTAAGCGTCTGACTTTGGCTCAGGTCATGATCTCACAGTTCATGGGTTCTAGCCCCGCATCGGACTCTGTGCTGACGGCTAGCTCAGAGCCTGGAGCCTACTTCAGATTCTGTGTCTCCCTCTCTCTCTGACCCTCCCCTGCTTACACTGTCTCTCTCTCTCTCTCAGAAATATATTTTTTAATTAAAAAAATAGTACTTTTTTATTTTAATATAATTTTGGGGTTACCTGGGTGGCTCAGTTGGTTAAGTGTCCGACTTCGGCTCAGGTCATGATCTTACAGACTGTGGGTTCAAGCCCTGTGTTGGGCTCTGTGCTGACAGCTTCAGAGCCTGGAGCCTGCTTTAGATTCTGTGTCTCCCTCTCTCTCTGCCCCTCCTCTGCTTGCTCTCTGTCTCTGTCTCTGTCTCTCAAAATAAAGACATATTTTAATATACTTTTTATTTTTTATTAAAACAATATCTGTTACATATTTGCTTAGAAAGCTAACTGTTCTTATCAGTAATTATCCTTCAGACCACTCTCCATTTCCCAGATTTTGGTGAAATTCTGTAATTCATCAATACCTTTTTTTTCTAAATAAGGTATTATAGATTTACATCTTTATATTCTTTAAAATAATTTTAGATAGATTTTTTATTAGAAAAATAGATAAATGTTCTCAAGCTACCATATCTAAACAGAAGTCTCTTTTAAAAAATGCTAACATCAAGAAGGGGTCCTCATGCTTGGAAACATTAGGAACTTCCCACTGGTGAGGAGGAAGAGCCACAAGGGAGAGTCAGGAGACCTAGATTCTATGTTGACTTTTGCTGCATGGAAGCTGCCTCTGCTATTGCCACCCCACAATGACCATGAACCAGTTGCCTGAGTTTCCTGTGCCTGTTTGCTCCTCAGTGAAATGAACACTCATGCCAGACAGTCTCTAGGTCTATACAGTGGTACTGTTTTCACTTGACAAAAAGAATAAGGGTGGACAGGCCTCCTCCCATCAAACTGGGGAACAGGAAGAAAGACAAGACTGGGCACTAAGGAACTAATCCCTAAGTTGGATGGAGAGGAACAAAACAAGGTGCTAGGAGAAGAATCGTGAAGCTGACAGAGTCCAAAGTTGAGGCATAAATATTAAAGAAGCCTGTGTCAAGATCCAAGGAATACATCAACGTGGTCCCGAGCGTGAAAGGAAAATTGACAGGAACGATTTAAACAGAACAAGAAGGAGAGAAGATGGGAAACAAAGGCCAAGAAGTAGGTGGTTATGGTAATTAAAACAGGAAATAACTGAAGCCTGGATATGTATCCTGGCAGAGGGAAGAGCAAAAAGAGATTATGTCTCACTTAGAGTGATAAGGATGAATACAACCATATCCCTTCATTAGTTATCTGTAAAATACACTGGCATGTTTGTAATATAGAGAAATCCAAATGTTTTGAATAAAGAGAAATTCTAAAACCGTTCAGTGAGAGATGAGGCTAGGGTTTGAAATATGAGTTCCGAATGAATGCAGATGAATCTGAAAAACAAAAACAAAACAGAAAGAAAATTCTGAAAAAGGCTAAGCAAAATAAACAGCGATTTTCAACTGGCTGGCTTTCTTCCTTGCGTTTGTGAGTCTAGATTAGGAGCTTTGTGGTGGTGGGAAAGCAGTGAAGCTTTAATTGCCTATTAACTGGCTCCTTCTGTTTATATCCTTTCTCTACTCTGTCGTCTATCCCCTGACTTGGCCACCGCCGCCTATGCTAAATGGATTCTGATCAGCTAAAAATCACACAGTAATTTAAGCTGGAAATTTTAGTTAAATCCAGTCAATTCCCCAACATCTTTTCAAAAGGATGAAGGTTTTAATCAGTACAATACAAGCCATGGGGAATATGGGAGAGATAGGTCAGAATGTGGGTCAGAAAAACTATAGAGGAAGTGCTAATGGGATAAGGACGCCTGAGCTTTTTATCTTATTAGCGCTTCCCATGTCAAATTAGCAAAATGGTTCAGGCACTAAAGTGTTGAGATAAAATGTTCATATGGTATGTGTTCCCCAGAAGGATTCTCTGTGAGCCTCTTCTAAGGAGATTCAACCTTTCTTCTCTCTTCTTTTTTATCTTCAGAGGTAAGTGCAATTAGGTAAGCCAGACACATCTACTTTGTATCCCAGTGACCTCAGTGGAAATATAGCTTAATCAGCAAGACCACTGCATTACAAAATTCCAGGGGGCACCATTCACAAAGAAGCGGATGTGAATGGTGCCCCCTGGAGTTGTGCAATGCTGTGGCCTTTTATCCAGATAAATTTCCTTGTGGTAAAATGAAGTAAAAGATACATATTCTAAAAGCTGCACCCTGAAATAGAGTACTTAGAGTAGTGCTATTTGTTTAAAAAGTGGGGGTACACGTCAGTGTCATCTGAGTATCTTTTTCTTCTTCTTTTCTATTGAGATATAATTGACATGTGACATTATATTAGTTTTAGGTATATGATATAATCATTCCTTATCTGTATAATTTGCAAAAGGCTCACCATGATAAGTCTAGCTAATATCTCAAGAATCTTTTTTCAATATTCACATGCCAAGTCCCTTGCCAGTCCTATATTTAGAGACTTCTGTAGGATGTACCCAGTCATTTTTAAAATCCATTTATTTGGGGCACCTGGGTGGCTCAGTCAGTGAAGCGTCCGACTTCAGCTCAGGTCCACCTTCAGCTCAGGTCATGATCTCGCGGTTCATGGGTTCAAGCCCCACATCAGGTTCTCTGCTGGCAGCTCAGAGCCTGGAACCTGTTTCAGATTCTGTCTCCCTCTCTCTCTGCCCCTCCTCCACTCATTCTCTCTCTCTCTCTCTCTCTCTCCCTCCCTCAAAAATAAATAAACTATGAAAAATCTTTAAATCTATTTATTCAATTAATATATATTAAGATCTTTCCATCTTCTAGACACACTGGCCTTCTCTACATTAAATGACATAATAGAAATGAAGCACTTGGAACAGTATTAGCTCTGAATATCACTATTATTATTCTCAAACATACCAAGCACCTTTTTGCTCCAAGCCTTTTTTTTTTTTTTTAAGCTACTGTTTCCCTCTGTTTCAGCATGTTCCTCCCCCTTCCCGTACCTTTACTCTCCATGGCAAATCATTTTACCCTCCAAGCCCCAGCTTAGAAATCACAGCCTAACTATTCTATCTAAAGTAATTTCTCTTTCCTCTCTCTATTTTTACCTGTCTCAGCTCCACATCGGTTTCCCACATAGCACTTATCACCATTTGTCAGGATCTTATGGATTTATTTACTTATTTACTGCCTGGCTCACCCAAGGATGGGTAATCTACAAGGTGGGAAAAAGTGTGTAAATATGGCAGAAACTCAGACAATCTATATTAAAAGAAAGCATGAATAACTGATTATTCACACCACTTTAATTTCCCCAAGAAAAATTCAGTATTCAGTTCACCTAGGAATGTACTCATTTTTTTTGTTTGTGTTCTTGAGTCAAATTGTGAAACTGGTTTTGATGGGGTGTAGTCAGTGTGTTTACTGATTTCTTTTCAAATTTGAGAAAGGTTTGAATTCAAACAAAACATATTGCCATGTAAGTGGCAATTTCTTAATACTTTGTGGGAGTAGTAGCCTCTTATGACTCTGTTGTGCAAGCTTCTCATAGTGTCACAGCAAGTACTCTGAAGCCTAAAGTCAAAATATGGAAAGTTCAGTTATTGTATATAAACATTTTGTGGATTCAGTCACACAAATACAGTTTGTGTAAATGACAATATAAATATACATATGTTCTAATTTTTAGAAAGAGATGGTTTCTGAGTGTTTCATTTCCAAATTTCTTAGACACTGTCAGATACAATAAATAAAGACTGTTTGCCCTGTGTAATATATAAAATGTATACAGCATTGTTTTGCTGCCACAAAAATTAAGGACACTCTTATTGGTTGAATTTTTACCAGTGACTGTTATTTAAATCCGACATAATTTGTAGTGCCATGATGGTAGAGTCAAGTGGTGGATGTAAGGTTGTCTAATCCAGCCCCTTAGCAAACAAACAGGGAGAGAAACTGATTCCAAGAGATTTTGAAAGCAGTCACACACCTCAAAATTAATCTTCATTTACCAGCACAAAACAATGTCTGCGGAAATGAAAAGAACAGAAAATTTGAAGTAGCTCTTACAAAAATATGAAATGATGATTTTGAGAAAATGCACCTTGCTTCATGTAAATTTTTAATCAAAATTCACATTATCTTACTATATATGAGGCTGGATGCATTTCCTCATGTAACATTGTATTCTTTGAATTTATGAAGAGAAACAATTTTATTTTAAATAATCTTCCTAGTTTTAATTTTTTTTCCCCTCTGATGTATACATAGGAATGCATTTCTGGGTAATATGAGGAACATTATTTCAATTCTACTCTCTCTTGTCCAGCTTTCAAAATGTCTAAGTCTCCTCAGGCATGATTTCCTTGACTTCAGTTTCACTGGATAAGTAAGAGCCATTCCTTCCTTGATTATCCTTGGTCTACAGTAAATATCTTTCTTTTTCTTTCCCTTTCTTCTCTTCCACCTTTTCCTTTTATCTTCCAAAAACCCATTATGATTTTCTCTAAACAACAATTCTTAGTTTCTTTTGTAGTTACACAACTGTTGTGAATATTAATGGTATCCTTCAAGGGGTATTATTTATAGAGGAAATATGGGTCTTTGATCAGTGTTTTTTTTTTTTTTTTTAAATAAAAACCTCATGCATTGTGGGTAGATTGTATTTCTCTTATGTTGGGCATTTCCTTGCTCATTTCCATCTTTCCTTATATTACAGAGTTGGAGGCCATTGGAGACTTTTAAGTTGTTCTTTTTAAAAAGCCTTTTTCCCCTTTATTATGTGATCTCTCTAATGCTGGCCCTGTGTATGGTGATGTCTGCCCTGGTTGGAAATCCTTTTGCTACACTCCCTAAAGGCAGCAAGTGATTCAGGGGGGAGTGTGTAATTTGTTTTGTACCGTGGAATTCCTGCCATGCCTATATGTATTTAGACCACAGGCAAACCAATAAAGTTGTCATAGAAACAAAGCATTTCATGAATAAATCAATCCATAACAAACTTGTAAACTTCAAACAACCCACTGTGCCTTAACAACACATCCGTTACATACACAAAATAATCATGTTTGTAATGAGCAATGCACAATATTATTCTTTCCCATACATTTGGCCCTGTTTGCCATCTTATAAATATTCCTTAATGTATTTTTATGCAGCCTGTGGATTCCTGCTGAGCTGGAATGAAATAAGTAACTCTAGCTGGGCATGATAATACTGGAAAAGCAGACTTTTAAAAGTGTAGCTCGTGGTGAACCCCAGTTCAAACAGTATGCTTAGAATACCTACTCAGATGACCAGAAGGGATTGAAACCATGGCTAAGCAAAGTTTCCTCATTTTGATCAACTTCAGTATTCTTTTACACTTTTCAGTCTCCCTGTGTGGCTCTTAGTACCCTGTTCTGCATACAGTGGCTTCAGAGAATGTGGTTGACTGGCAGAGGCAGGAAGGGTAGGGAGCTGTTTGAAAAATAACACTTATTTTTTTTTTTTTTTTTAAAAAAAAAGGACAAATGGTCTCTGCCAGAAACTATCATGACTGGATTGGAGAAAGGGAGCACTGTGAAGAGGAAAAGAGAATATTATTGTGTAAAACTTAAATTCCTTTGCAGATAGATGGTAAAGGACAAGAAAAAGACACACGCGGAACAGGAGGTCAGTGTAATACAAGTCCTCTGGGGCTTGCTTTGGCTTCCTGAACACAACTTTCCTTGTTTTCATTCTGAGTGAAATTCTCTCTGTGGCTGCATTTAAGTCCTGCTTCCCACACATGGTACATTCGATTGCCCTGTAGAGGTATCTTCTTCTGTTCCCATGAGTTCCGTTAAGGCCTTTGACCATGACTTCTCAGCCTCATTAGACACCTCCAGAGTGCCTGTAATCAGAGGAGCCTTCTATCCATCCATGGTTTAGATATGGATGTGAATTTTATGTTCTAATAATTGACTTCTACTTTATTTTGTTAAATCTCACTTTCTGCTCCCTTGGGACATCTGAGAAGATTCCATAACTTTTCAGCCACTGACAGTTACTAAAATTTAGTCTAATCTATTTATAACCTCAATACCATATTTAATTCAAAACTTTCTTCACCACCATCTAAGTGAGGAGGGTGGCTTCAGTCAACCCTCATAGTTTTCCTCTTCTACTCCAAAGGTTTTTGTAGACCTCTGGGGCATCTCTGTCCTTACGGTCTGTGTGGTTTAGGCAAGAGGATGGATGGAGCAGGCTGAGGCTTTCTTAAATTATTGAACAGGCTCTTGCTCATTCTGGTCTCTGGGCTTCTGGTGACCTCCACTACCAAGTGTTAGTCTTGCAAGGGCACTTTAACATGGTAACTTTGGGTCTTCACAGCCCCTCAGCTATTGATGACACCTTCATAAATGGGATACAGGGGTTTTACTGGGTGAAATAGTGCCCCCCTGAAATGTATGTCAGTCTGAACCTATGAATGTGACCTTATTTGGAAATATGGTCTTTGTGGATATAAGCAGGTTTAATGAAGTCAAACCGGATTAAGGTGGGCTCCAATACAATGACTGGTAACTTTGTAAGAAAAGGGAAATTTGGACACAAAGACATAGGAGAAGAGGTGCTACATGAAGGTGGAGGCAAAGATTGGAGTGATGCATCTACAAGGCTAGAACCACTGAGAATTTCTGGCAACCAACAGAAGCTAGGAAAAGGCAAAGAAGAATTCTCCCCATGAGCCTTCAGAGGGGAGCATGGCCTTCTCATTGATTTCATTGATCCAATGAACGAACACATTGATTTCATACTTCTAGCCTCAAAAACTGAGAGAGAATAAATTTCTATCATTTTAAGCCACCCATTTGTTGTACTTTGTTACAACAGGCCTGGGAAATAAATAATGGGCTCTATACCTCAAACTCCCCTTTTAGAGGGGGAAAAAAAAAGAAGAAAATGCCTCTCAATACCCTTACAAACCTCCAGATCAGTGTTCCAAACTGAAGCCATTCTCTTTTCTTAAATCTGCTCTTCCATGTTGTGCTCCCTACCTCTGTGACTCCTTGAAAACTATGAGTTCTACTCCTCCCTCTCCCTCACATCCTTCCCTCCCCACATTGTTAATTCTTCATTTCCTTCAGAGTGAAATACAGTTTCTTAAGGTTCATGATGCTTTCATGGTTTGCCCTGTGGCTACCTTACTAGCTTCACCTGCTTCATCTGTACACGATACTTTGCTCCTTATGTCAGACTGCCAATAGGTCTTCACCCATGCCAGGTAAGGGGGTATTCTCTCCACTCCTTCTCTGGGCCCTGGTAGCCCACCGTGCAAGATAATCACTGACGTTTTTTGCTCTGTCTTACCAACACTGAGGTCATCAAGGAAGGTGCTTGGCCTTATTTATCTCTGTTTCTCTTAATGCTGAGAAGAAAGCCTGTTTGGAGCAGTGAAAGGAGAAACTGCACAGTAGGAGTGTAACTACAGCCAAGGAATAAAGCTTGAGAGAAAGGAGATAAAACTAAAGAAAGACAGAGTAGCCTATCTTAATGGGTTACTTCCACCTCCTGGAATGTCAATTTTCACAGACACTAAAGGGGTTATTCATAAGAGATACATAGTACATACATGACAAATGGCAGAACAAATGCTAACACACACAGATGACTTACTATGTATCAGACCTATGCTAAGCACTTAACCTGCATCTCTCATTTAATCTACATGACAGCCTCATGAGAAATAGGTTTCCTTCTTATTAATGAAGCAAATGGGGCTCTGAGACATTAAGTAAAATTTCCAAGGTCACACACTTAGTAAGTAGCAATGGGATTTGAACCCAAGTGTGTCTGACTCTGAAGATTATGATTTTAACAACTAAGATTTGTCCTGTTGTGCTACCCAAGTTCTGATCATTATAGAATATTCTTCCATAACTGAGAAAGTGCAGCTGCTGAATGCAGATTTTTTTTTTCCTTATTGGCACAACAGCAATCGAAAGTCAGTAAGGAATATCTTTGTTAAGGAATATTCTGCCCAAATTTCATACCTCAGCAATTTGTTTAATCTTTGCATCATGGAGAAGTGTCATAAACATTTTTAGGATATTAAGGAGAAACTTTTAAACATTTATGAACTGTATTTCCTTAAATATAAAGCAGGAATTGTTATTGAAGGTTGCTATATAGTATTACATGAAATAATGGAAAATGTTAATTTCATTGTCTTTTGTCTACTTTCTCTTGAAATAAAAAGTTCAAGGAGGGTGGGGTGCCTGGGTGGCTCAGCCGGTTAAGCAACCGACTTCTGGTTTTGACTCAGGTTCATGAGATCGAGCTCCACATTGAGCTCTGCACTGACAGCATAGAGCCTGGTTGGTATTCTCTCTCCCTCTCTCTGCCCCTCCCCCACTCATGCATGTTTTCTCTGGCTCTGAAAAATAAAATGAACTTAAAAACAGTTGAAGGAATTTTAACTATGGCTTGCATATAGTACCTTATAATGTATAAAAATGACTTCATATATACTTAATCTCATGAGAATAAAAAAATCACATTAAGATATATTTTATTAAACTATACTATTAGTAGTAATTTATCTGATTAGAATATGTAGAGGGCTGAAAAGATACAGCTTCTGAGTGGTCCTCACCATGAGTCTGGGACAGATATCCCAGGGCAGTGAGTGCCAATTCAATTCTGAGTGCATAATGTGCCTTTGACATCCTCATCCACTCAATGATCACTCAGCTTCTAGCTGTGGACCACTGAACACATCAGGGTCGACTCCAATCCTCAGGGAAGCTTCATGAGCTGAGGATAGTATAAAAANAGAAAAAAAAAAGACTTGCTCTGACTTAAATTTGTCTTGGACTTAGGTTTCAGAGAATCTAACTTAGACTTTAAACTCTTAAAAATCACTGGTTTAAAAGCAAAATCCATACTGGATTCTTAACCTGAGTACATAGGTGTTTTTTTTGTTTTGTTTTGTTTGTTTTTTTTCCTCAGTAGAATATCCACAGGATTCAACACATTTTTCAGAGTGGTTTATGAACCAATAATCATTAGGGATGTTTCACCTTAGGACTATTCTGAGAATTCTTATCAATTCCTGGGTCCCAAATACTCTATCCCAGTGATTCCTTCTGCCCTGGAAGCACTTTGAAGCTCTGTTAACTCTAAGAACTTTTCAAAGCATTTTTAGGCTTTGTACAATTGCCTTTATTGTAGTTTTACTACTCTGGACTCATTTTTAGATAATTGTGGCTTTGACTCCTAAATGGGGCCATAGGTTTTGAGCAATGCAAAGCAGGCATTTAAGATTATGGAAATTCAGGCTGCTTTCAGCCGCTGTTTGTTGAGGCTCTTCCTTTTTGAATTGCCATGTAGCCATCTTTCCTACTTGAATTTCTATAAAACCCTAAGTTGGAAACAAAATTTACCCATTGAAGAGGGGAGTAAATCTTTATTCAATTATCCATCTGTTTTTGGGGGAAATGGTCCATTTTACACATGTAAGACATAATTTAGTTCAGTGTTTATAGCCTGAGAGACCCAAGTTCACGTTTTGTGTTCTTTGCATTTTAGCTGTTTGAATTGGGAGATAATGATAGTGGAGATAACAGTGTCTCATTCTCAGAATTGTAGTGACAATTAAATAACTATTTGGTAATATTTAGTGCATGATTTTTTGGTTGCAGGCATTGTACTAAGTGCTTTACATGAAATATCTTAAACTAATCCTCTAAATAACCCAGGTGAATAATGGCTCCAGGCCCCAAACACAGTGACTGAGCTGTAATACACATCGCCCAGTACATTACCTCGCCGACAACTCATTCTTAACAAATATTGGCCCGTCATCCTCTCATCAGTTCAGGAGAAATAGAGGCTTTGGGGTACAAACTGTGACTTTCTTTTCTTTTCTCCTGTCTCCACCCAACCAGCCTCTAAGCTGCTCCTTGGTGCCTCACCCCTGGCTTCCCCTCTTTCCAGCTCTCTATCAGAAAGGCGGATACCTTACTGAAAGGCATCTGCAGACATTATCTGGTAATTAGGCTCATTAATTTTATAGGAAATTCTTTAATTTTCTGTGGGGCCATGTTCTTGAAATGCATTATCTCCCTTTTATGACTTTGCTTGCCTCAGTGTCAGTAGAGATTAAAGGTAACATGCCCTGCTGGGAACAAACACAATTTTCCAGCAGCTGCATTTTGTTTTCCTTAATAATTAACAATTGCTGCTGACTAACCCTTGCAGCATAAAATGCCCACCTTCTCACAAAGGAGTGGGCATTGGTTTGAGGAACTCACAAGGGATATCAGAAAAAGAAGTGTGATTAAAGCATTAAAGATTTAGAAGTTGACATTAGGATGAAAGGTGGAATTACAGTAAATATAACGCTGTTTAACATTAAATAGAATGTGTTGTACTTGAAACAGTTGTTCATTTCAACATTAATTATTAAGGGAACCTGACAACTCATTTTTAATTCGCAACTAAAGGCACAATGTCTTAAGATATAAATACAACAAAGGAGCTCAGAGGGTTGGTGCTTCCTTAGCTTCAGTGATACCGTGTTATTTTCTTGATATAATCTATAAACAAATTAGAATGGAATCTGCCTAAATTGTATAAACCAGGCATAGTTTGTGCTGAGCTGATATTATGCCACTGGACAGAGAGATTAAGAGATAAGTTAGGTTATATTGGAAATTGCTTCCCAGGTTAAGAAATAGGTTGTTTTGGAAGTTATTCCACATATTCCTCATTGTTTCCATTTGAGGATTTTCTTGGAGATACACAATTTAAAGGGCATTTGAGGCAAACTTTGTACTTCTTGTTTTAAATCAGTTTTCTTCAGGGGGAAGGAAAGTGTGTTTATCATTTTCTTTCCTTTTTTTATTTTTTTAAGTTTATTTTTGAGAGAGAGAGAGGCAGAGGCAGAGCATGAGTGGGGGAGGAGCAGAGAGAAAGGGAGACACAAAACTGAAGCAGGCTTGAGGCTCTGAGCTGCCAGCACAAAGCCTGATGCGGGGCTCAAACTCACGAACTGTGAGATCATGACCTAAACTGAAGTTGGATGCTCAACCGACTGAGCCACCCAGGCACCCCCATCCTTTGCTTTTTAAAGAGAGACAGAGAACAGATAATAATGTGATCAAAGATGCATTGCCAGGGTTTCCATGTAAAATTGATAACTATTCAAATTGAATCTTAAATCTACCATCCATTAGAATCTGCATGCTGCTGGTGAGTAAAACTTTGGAGGAAGTGCTTGATGGCCAAGTGACATTGTACAAATATACTTGCAAGAGACAGGAAAGACAGCCCAACGAAGGAATTTATGGTGGGGGAATTCACAAGGCAATTTTAGTTACTCTTTCTGGTAAAATACAATAAAAGTCACTAGTGCCACTGAGTGATTATGATTTATTTTTCACTTTAAAGAATGTCGATGGATTGGTGTTCGAGTGTTCAATTTAGCAGGGCTTGGATAACTTTATTTCATGACTGGAAGCTGTAAAGTATTTAGGATCATCATTAAGAATCTTTGAATTTTATCTATTTAAAAATAAACTAAAGTATGAAAAGGACCAACAATAAGTCATTGACAGACGTGCCCTTTCCTTAGATTATGTTTCTGTATTTTCCCCTTGTTTAAGTTGGTTATACTATAGCGGCCCTATCTGTACTGAGTAGGAAATATCTCTGATGTATGGTAGCTCTCAGTGTATTTAACATATCATCAAAGACTGTGTCTGTGAGCTTGGGCTAAGTTATACTTCAGCAACAAAAGACCTCAAAATGTAGAAGCTCACATTAATGAAGGTATACTTACTTCTCAGTCATGTTACATCTTCATTGAGGGTTGACTTTGGTCTTCGCTCTGAGACTCAGGCTGAAGGAGCATCTTCAACCTGAGATATTGTTAGTGTCATGTCAGAGGGAAAAAGAAAGAAGGAAGAATCACTTGATGGTTCTTAAAGCTTCTGCTTAAAAATGTCATGTGTCACTTCAGCCTAAAATTTATTGGTCAAAGCAAGTCACAAAGTAAATTCTGATATTATTGGTGTAGAGAGGAATAATCTGCTGTAGAAAAGACCACCACTTTCAAAAACCATAGTAAAACTGGTGCTGGGGCACCATAGTGGCTCAGTTGGTTAAGGATCCGATTTCAGCTCAGGTTATTATATCACAGTTTGTGGATTCAAGCCCTGCACCAGGCTCATTGCTCTCAGTGCACAGCCCACTTCAGATCCTCTACCCCCCTCTCTCTCTGCCCACCCCCACTTGTGCTCTCTGTCTCAAAAATAAATAAAACATTTTAAATAAGCAAACAAATAAAGCTTGCCCTGGCTTTGTTTAAAAAAAATAAATTTACTTCCTCTCCATATACACATATCCTGAAAATTTCCTAGTATTATGTAACTTGAGATCTATGACTAAAAGTTTTTCAAGAGGATTTAGGTTGAGGGCTTGTACCCCATCCTCCCTCTGATAATCTTAAGAGGAGGATTATCATGATGATTTTATAATAGAGATTTCAGTAAAAATGATTTTTTTTTCATTTAGAAAAATTAAGCTTCAGTGTGCTAGGATTGTTGAGAAAATAAAATTCTGTCAATTGACCCTGCCCTCAGGAATATGGATAAGAAAAATTGGATAAGTCCTATCAATTGTAGCATGTGTTTATGCTACCATCCTGAAATGCACATCTAGAATTAAGCATACCCTATGGCTATTAGGTTGGCTGTATTTCTCAGTGTGAGAGTAAGATGAAATAGTTACTGCAAAATATAAGGTCATTACCCTATATGGATAAAGGGGTAACTGCCCCTGAAATGAGTTATAAAAACCTAATTTTACAAAATAAGAAAATAAAACATATTTATGATGACAGAGAATAAGTTTTAGAATATCTCTTGAATAGTGTTGTAGAGTTGCAAAGTGCTTTTACAAAAATCATCATTTGAAGTATGCAGGGTATATATTATTAGCCTCATTTTCTGTGTAACAGAACTCGGGTTCAGTGAGGTTAAGTAACTTGCCTAAGGAAATGACAGACCTGGGATTCAAACTCACACTTTCTGCTCTAAGTCCAATATTCTCTGTACCAACATAAACAGCCTCCCAATACACAGCAGCATAACCTACTCACTCTCACTGTGGGAGGAAAGAAAAAAAAACAACAACAACAACAGGACAAAATTGGAAAATACATTATAAAGGAAAAGAAAATGGGCTTGAGTGTAGTCCTGGTTGTGTGACACTTCAGCTGATGTTAACAGTTTCAGACGAGTCACTTCAGCTTTCTATACCTCATGTTTTTTCACCTGCAAAATCAGGGATTTGGATTACATTTTTTCCTCAAGATCTTGTCTTCATAGTACTATTTTATAAATTTAAAACCTTACAGTTTTTCTTGTCATTCACACTGACCCTAAGGACCCAGACACTCACCAAATTGAGGGAATGCATTTTCCCCGGCACCCTATGTAAAACCACCCAGATTTTGACCAGCTTTGACTTTGCTGTTAGCACCAGTAGCTTAACTTAAGCCAGTTAAGAAAAAAAAAAAAAAAAAGAGATAAAGAAAAAGAAAAAAAGATTCTTTGAGTCATGCGTCTGGGAGTCCAAGATGAAACATGCTTCAGACATGACCAAAAGCAGGATCCAGTTAAAATGTTGCCCAGCTTTCTCTTCTGCTGTCTCACACATGCTTGCTCCTTCTCTCGTGTTTGCTCTCTCCTCTTTTCCTCTCCTTTCCTCTCATCCCTGTTTGTCTCTGAAGACCTTTAGTTTTTCTTACGGTTAGCTATCTTTTTTCAGTTGTTGATATATGGGACATGTGGTCACTGGTAGCTCCAGACACATAACCTTCCAGCTTCTAGAACATAGCATGAAAGACCTCTTCTCCAGCTCCAAATTGAGAGAGCTTTGGAAAAGACTCTGATTGGCCTAGCTTAGACTATATGCACTGCACTAGTTACTGGCAAGGTGAATGTAAATTCTGATTGGACAGTCCTGTGTCACTCGCTCAGCCCATGGCTGTGTATTGGTTAGGCCGTACGGAATCACACAGGGATGGGAAACGGCAGTCTCCCATAGAAAGTGGATGCTGATGCCAGAGGAATGAGGAAGGGGCTATTGTTAGAAAAGCACAGTAAATATTCACTGCACACAGTAAACATACATCTGAGCTGCCTCACTTGAATCAGATTCCCATATAAATGGAAGAGGACTTGATAATAAAATAGAAAATATTAAGCTCCAAGATATGAGAGTAGAAACATCATGTACTAGACCCAGGCCATACTGCCTAGTTCTTCCAATAAACTAAAGAGTATTTTGAGATAACCCATTTTCAACAGCAGTCTTAATTTTAGGAATCGATTGCAACACACCCATACTTCCTTTAGGATCCCATAAGAAATATCTCATATATATATATGAGATATATATATGAGATATATATAGATATATATATATATATATATATATATATTTTTTTTTACTCAAAAGACTGTTTCCCAAAGCCTGTCTTGGAGTTGTGGGAGAATGAGTTCTATGACTAAATGCTGTTGAAAAATGCTCCTATTATGTTCATCCCTGGAAAGAGATAGGCCTTATAATCTATCTTAACACATTTAAAGTCATAGTAAAGAGACTATTTAAGACAGCATTTCCTAAACACAGTTGATTCCAGAACACTCCAACCACACACATAACAAAGAAAGAATGTAAGGAAGAGAAGAAATAGGATGCTTAATGATATCCTGTGGAAGTTCCTTAGAACTTGGAACAGCCCTGTTGTTTAGAGCTAATTCTTCTTCCAAATTTCATGAGAAGCAACTTTAAGTCACTTCTTCACAACAAATATGTTAGAATTTACCAAATTCATAAACTCTTTTGATATCATCTATATAGACCCTGGGATTTAGAGGCAACTATAACTCCAACATTATTACAGAATTAATATTGCAGAGAAATTATTTATGTGCAAGGGAATGTATTGGACATTTGAAATCTAGAGGGGAACAAGACAGATACAGTGTTCTTTGGATTGTGTAAATACTACCATGTCCCTTTGGATTGTGTAAATACTACCATGTCCCTTTATCGCTCTGAGCCTTACTTCCCTCACATGTAAAATTGAGATATTACACACTCTTCAGAGCTGTTTTGGAGATTACATGAAAAAATGGTTGTCAAAACCAAGCTTAATAACTATTAAAGTTTTTTAAGTTAATTTCTTCCTGTGCATTATTGAGCATCTATTGAATGTAAGAGACTATTCTAGGTTCTGGAAACAGGGGAATTAACACCAAAAAAGGACAGTGATAGTCTTGAGTAGAAAAATGCTTACAAAAATCTTAGCAAAGAAAATAACTATCTACACAAAGATGAACAAGAAAAGGAAGCAAGCGGCACAGACCACACGAGGTTCTCAGACATTGAATAGCTCAGGAGCTCAGAAGTGGGAGCAACCAGTGTCGAGGTGGTGGGTTCATAGTGGGAGTCTCTGCACCCTTGAAGGAAGCAAAGGGGAGGCTGAAGAACAAATTAGGAGAGGCAATGGTATAAGGAAAGTCACAGAGGTGAAAACAACCCGGTTTTCAGGAAACAGTGAGTAGATGAATATGATGATAGTGGAGGAATATGGGCAGCACAGGTAGAGAATAAAGCTGAGTATGTAGATGGTTCTGAGAATGAAATGTTTTGAATGCCAGACCGAAGCATGTTCATAGCAGACATTAGAGATTTTTTAAAGTAGGAAAGTGACATCACAGCTAATATTTCCAGTCAGGTAGTATGACAGTTGTGTGCAAGAACTTAGTAAGGCTGGGAAGGAAAATTTTAATATTTAACACTGTCTGGCTAATATACTACTACTTTTTTTTTTTTATTCTTCATTGAAGCACGGTTTATAATTTAAAACAAGTGGAAACTAAATGTCCCACAATGGAGAATTGGTTAAATAAATGGAGTATACAGTGGAATATAGCATAGCCACTAAAAATGATATTTCAGAAGAAAATAATGGAAAAATGTTCACTCTACTGAAATCAAGTTATAAGACTACAGTATGCAGTGTGATCTCATTTTTTAATAAAAATATGTTAATATGCACGCAGAGAAAAAGAGATAATACCACATAGCTTATCTTTGGGAGGTGGTATTATGGTTGCTCTTTATTATTTTTGCTTATCTACATTTTCTAAATCCTCTATAGTAAGTTATATTACTTTCACAGTTAGGACAAAATCTATTACAATTTTATAAAAGCTGACCTAGAAAAATCCCTGTGGATTTCTAGACTGTGTGGAGTGGGGGAAGCAGAAAAGGAAGTGGCAAAGGAAATAGAGAATTCATGTAGAATCAGGATTATACACCAGCCCGGCAGGAAAGGGCTAAAAACTGGAGCACCTCTCAAAAGTGGAGCTGTGTGGACTCTCAGAAAAGACCTCTTGATTTGGTGATATGAATCATTAGTAGCTGCTCTTGAGAAGTGTGGCAGAGAGAAGAAGGAGAGAGGGAAGTCCTTCCCTTGCTTAAGATGTCTCATGACCATACAGCCAGCCCCTGAGCATGGCCCATTTAGGACAGGGACACGGTCTCCCCAAGCACCTCCTGTGCTGGGCAGCTATTTTCTTGCTTCTGTCCTTACAGTGGATCTTCATCAAGACGGTTAAGACCATTGCAAACTACCTTAGTGCAGCAGGTGCCTGCAGAGATTGTTAAATGCAGATTCCTGGGCCCAGTCCCAAACCATCTGAATAAGAGTATCTGGGGAATCTGCATTTAAAAAAGCCTCCAGCATGATTCTTATGCACAGACAAGAAGCAGAACCTCTGCGTGAGAGTGTGTGCTACCTGCCATTGATCTGGACACAAAGTCAGAGAGGACCGAACCCGGGAGATTCTGTAAATAGCACAACTGGGTGTTTTAGTCACCAATCAGTAATTCCAGGATGTGGAGAAAAAATCTTTTGGAATCCAACTGACACCATGGCCTTCCTTGCGTGTTTCCTGAGTCTTTTGGGGATGGGCAGCAGTACACATCCAGAAGGTAAGAAAGGTCTTGGCTCCTGGGAGTGAAAGTCTGTTGGAAGAGGCTTTCAGTCACGTTTCCCAGCTGGCCTGAGCTGGGAGCTAGTGCAGCTCTGCTACTCTCGGACACCAGGCGGCAATAACAAAGAAATCAATGCGCTGAGGCTCTCTACCTATGAAGCTAAGAGCTATTGTAAAGTGGTCAGCATTACTTCAGCCAAATCTAGGCGCCTCTTGTCAAGAGGCTATTCAGGATTCACAGGCCAGAAGTTCTTACTGAATCAAGAGAGGAGACGGGGCACCCATCCATCCCATTGTAAAACATGTATAAAAACATGTGCTGTATTGTATCATTGTTTTCAACGACTTGCTATCCCTCTCCTAAAAGCTTTGTATTTCTTCTCCACCCACTGATATCAGGCTTGCCCACGTGACTGACTTTGGCCAATCACATCTAAGTGGAGTTCACGTAAGCCACTTGCTTACAGAGATGTTAAGATGCGTCGTCTAATTCTGCCATCTCTCCTCTCCTTTCGGGAAAATATACTTCTGAAGCATTCTGGGGAGTGCAAATCCAGCAGAAAATCTGGTTATTCCTACTCATTCAGTGATGTTCACCTAGAGTGCCAAAAAGGTGCTTGTCTGTCCTGCTCTTCCCCATTAGAGCACCGACTCCCTCACCTGAGAAGTGGGTGAACACCAATTGGTTTCCCTTTCCGCCTTCTGCACCAAAGGTAAGGATCTTTGGACAAGTGCTCTGACATTCCCAGACTTCTCTTTTTCTTCCTCTGATAGCAGCAGGTGCACATTCTTCAATACAAGGGACACACTACTTGGCATATCAGAGAAAATTCTTCAGTTTACTTAAAGCAATCTACCCTTTGAGATATTGCTCATTTTGAAGCACAGACCTCCAAATGCCACTTCTGGGATCTAACTCCTAAAGTTAGGGGTGACAAGGATCAAGTCCTCTCTTACCTCATGTTACCTGTCCAGGTAGAAGAGATTTCCACTGCATTGCCAAGAGTTGGAAGCAGTGTGATGGCTTCTTGGTAGCCAGGTATCATCAGAGGCCATGAAACTTTTACTAAGTTTATGAGGTTGCAATGAGGAAAATAATTAGATTTAAAATTAAAAAGACCTCTATCAACCTTCTTTTACAAATTCCAGAGATGGTAAGAGCCTTGCAAAAACACCCCATTGCATTCTAGGCCAGTTCCAGGAGTGTCCTGATGACGGCTATTTTTGAACTAGTGGCGCATGCAGGGAAAAATCTGCTTTGAATGTAGATGAGTAAACAGCTCAGTACACAGAAATTTGAATTACTAAAGAAACAATTTCTACATATTTCACCTTTCTTCCCATATTCTCACCCAAAGCCACATTGTTAAGAAAACAATCTGAATCTGAATACAGATAAGTTAACTAAATGCACACAAAAAAGAAAAAAAAAAAAAGAAAAATGGGTAAGCAAAGTATTCTTTAACAAGAAAGTCTTTCTTTAAATTAGGATATTTCATAAGATGTGTTGCCTTTTTTTTCTATTTTGTTTTTGTTTGTTTTTGTTGTTCTTTCACCATGTACCATAAACACCTTGTTTGGAAGAAAACTATCAGGACCATCAAATAACAACTCAACCTTCCTTTTTGACATAATTTGTAGCAGCCAGACCATCAAATAAGAGAAAGCAAATGAACTTGTCTCCCCACTGCTCTCTGGACCAGACAGTTAATGGGAAGCCCTGATCCATCTTTAAGAGACCTGATCTATTCAGAGGGAGACCCTGGGACCACTTCCTTATATATAATGGAAAGTGTAGCACAGGGGAGAGACACAGATTTTGAACCTAGATATTTGTATATTTAAATCCTGGCTCTGATTCTCATTAGCTATGTGAGTCTAGAAAAATTAATGTCCCTGGACCTGTTTGACCATGTGCAAAAATGTGACCGATGTGTAGTTGTGAAGGTTAAAGATTATGTATATTACACATAGCTCAGATCTTGACTCATTAGATGCCCAACAAATGATACTTATTTCTTTTTGTAGATTGTTTTTCTCAACAAAGAGCATCTATTTGTCCATTCATCTATCCATCCATTCACCCATCCATCTTGAAAATCAGAGAGACATGAAATATTAATGCTAGATCTTTGCCTTGTTGCATGTCTCTTAATTACTGTGTTTACTATACATGGATTGTTGAAATTAAGCACATTATTTTTTTTTCCTTCTGGGAAAAAAATACAGTATAAGCTTTTTAAAGCTTAGATATAAGCCTTAAGACCTTCACTTAAATGGACTAACTTTCCGAGGCATACTTATAAAGAATAGGAAAGAAATCATACACGCCTACATTGTAGGTAAAAATGTGCTTAACATTGAATTTTCCAAACTTGAAATTCCTATTAAGTTTCTTTCTTGTACTGCTGCTCTAACAGTGCTTTACATAAGATCATTTGTCTACACAGTATGTCCTTATTAAATTTAATTGACAACTGAGGAAAAAAAAGGTGGGTTACCAATTTGAAGGAATTAACACTTGAGCAAATAAGAATGAAACAAAACAAACCAAAAAAAAAAAAAAAATAACCACACA